>NC_133121.1:81101841-81389132 GCF_033568475.1 Henckelia pumila
ACATGAGTATAATCCACTTGTGTTGATTTTCTATAAGGAGTTTCTCCTTAACACAAGTGATATAGCCGAAAATCTTCCGAGCAATGTTGTTTCTCTTTTGCAGGAATTTGAAGATTTATTTCCGGAGGATTTGCCTCAAGGATTACCACCTTTGAGGGGGATTGAGCATCAAATTGATTTTGTGCCCGGAAGTGCGTTGCCAAACCGTCCAGCGTATAGGAGCAACCCGGAGGAAACAAAAGAACTACAAAGGCAGGTAAGTGAACTTCTTGATAAGGGGTTTGTACGTGAGTCTATGTCTCCTTGTTCAGTGCCTGTTTTGTTGGTTCCTAAGAAAGACGGTTCATGGAGAATGTGTGTGGATTGTAGAGCCATTAATAACATTACCATCAAGTATAGGCATCCTATTCCTAGACTAGATGATATGTTGGATGAGTTGCATGGTTCTAGCGTCTTTAGTAAAATTGATTTAAAAAGTGGTTACCATCAAATTAGGATGAGAGAAGGTGAAGAGTGGAAAACTGCTTTTAAAACTAAATATGGCTTGTATGAGTGGTTAGTTATGCCCTTTGGACTAACTAATGCACCTAGCACTTTTATGAGATTGATGAATCATGTGTTGCGTGCTTATATTGGAAAATTTGTTGTGGTATATTTTGATGATATCTTGGTGTATAGCAAAAATTTGGATGAGCATGTCGAACACTTGAGAATTGTGCTAATCACACTAAAAGATGAACATTTGTATGCTAACTTGAAAAAGTGTGTGTTTTGTACAAAAGAACTTGTGTTTCTTGGCTTTGTTGTGAGTTCCCAAGGTGTCAGAGTTGATGAGGACAAGGTAAGTGCAATTCGAGATTGGCCAACGCCTACTTCTATTGGTCAAGTTCGAAGTTTTCATGGCCTTGAAAGTTTCTATAGGAGATTTGTGAAAGATTTCAGTACTTTGACGACACCTATGACTGCGGTGATAAAAAAGAACGTTCCATTCCATTGGGGCGAGGAGCAAGAGAAGTCTTTTAATATTGTCAAGCATAAATTAATTAATGCTCCTTTACTTGTTTTACCTGATTTTTCTAATACCTTTGAAATTAAATGTGATGCGTCAGGTATAGGGATTGGAGGTGTCTTGATGCAAGGTGGGAGACCAATTGCATACTTCAGTGAGAAGCTAAGTGGGGCATCCTTGAATTATGCTACCTACGACAAGGAGTTTTATGCGTTGGTAAGGGTACTTGAGACATGGCAACACTATTTGAGGCCAAAAGAATTTGTGATTCACACAGATCATGAGTCTTTGAAGCATCTCAAAGGACAACAAAAGCTGAACAAGAGACATGCCAAGTGGGTGGCGTTTGTGGAAACTTTTCCCTACATTATCAAATACAAGCAAGGGAAGGAAAATGTGGTAGCGGATGCTCTATCACGAAGTTATGTACTTTTATCTACTCTAGATTCTAAATTCTTAGGATTTGAGTATGTGAAAGAGTTATATCCTAGTGATCTTGATTTTGGTGAGATGTATGCGTCATGTTTGCATGGTCCAAAAGATAAATTCTTCATGCATGATGGGTATTTTTTTAAGGAGGATAAGTTGTGTGTTCCTAAGTCATCTATTCGTGAATTACTTGTTAAGGAATCACATGGGGGTGGTTTAATGGGGCATTTTGGAGTGGCTAAAACTTATGAAACTTTGCATGAACATTTTTATTGGCAACATATGAAGCATGATGTTGAGAAAATTTGCGAAAGATGTGTGACTTGTAGGAAAACAAAGTCTAGAAAACAACCACATGGTTTGTATACTCCACTTCCTGTTCCTAGTGAACTGTGGGTAGATATCTCTATGGACTTTGTTTTAGAACTACCGAGATCTAAGAAGGGGAGGGATTCAATTTTTGTTGTGGTTGATAGATTTTCTAAGATGGCTCATTTTATTGCATGTCATAAATCTGATGATGCATCTCATGTTGCGGACTTGTTCTTTAATGAAATTGTTAGATTGCATGGCATGCCTAGGAGTATTGTGTCTGATAGAAATACTCGTTTTTTGAGCTACTTTTGGAAAACATTATGGTGCAAACTTGGTAATAAATTACTGTTTTCGACTACTTGTCATCCTCAAACGGATGGTCAAACTGAAGTTGTTAATAGAACGTTAGGAACTTTGTTGCGTACTATAATTAAAAAGAATTTGAAGAGTTGGGAAGAATGTTTGCCATTTGTTGAGTTTGCATATAATCGTAGTGTGCATTCTACTACAAATTTTTCATCCTTTGAAATTGTGTATGGTTTTAATCCTTTAACCCCGTTGGATTTGATGTCTTTACCTATGAGTGAAAGGGTTAACATGGATGGTAAGAAAAAAGGGGGAATTTGCGAGAAATTTGCATGAAAAAGTGAAGGCGAACATTGAGAAAAAGAATTTGCAGTATACAAAGCAAGCAAATAAGGGAAAGAAGAGAGTTTTGTTTGAACCAGGAAATTGGGTGTGGTTGCATTTGAGGAAAGAGCGGTTTCCTGAAAGACGGCGCTCAAAGCTTCTACCTTGAGGCGATGGACTGTTTCAAGTATTGGAACGCATCAATGACAACGCTTACAAATTAGATTTGCCAGGTGAGTATAATGCCAGTGCTACTTTTAATGTTTCTGATTTATCTCCAATTGATGTAGGTGATGATCAAGATTTGAGGACAAATCCTTTTCAAGAAGGGAAGGATGATGCGATCATGGATGGCTCGCATGCTGACCAAGTGACTAAGGATCCGTTGGAGATACCACGAGGACCGATTACGAGAGGCCGAGCTCAGAAGTTTAAGGAAGCACTTCAATCTTTGTTGTTGAAGACACAAGAGGGCGTTGGATTTCTTGATATTCAATTTGGAGGAAGTTATAATCTTATTGAGGTCAAAGGAGGTCAAGAAAGTGAAGAAATTGAAGACCCTGCTCGAAGCCAAGGCGCGCCCGCGCCCCAGACTCGCGCGCCCGCGCCATTATTTTGCGAAGAAGAAGCGCGCCCGCGCTTACGGATACCAAATTGACGATGTTTTTGCGAACTCTCGGCGCGCCCGCGCTACCTTATCGCGCGCCCACGCCATTGTCTGCGCAACTTCGGCGCGCCCGCGCCATGCCCTTTTACATGCACCGAAGGTGTTTGTGTGTGTGTTCGGGATTTTTAATATTTTGGATTTACTTTGTTTATTTTAGGTCTTTTATTCCTACTAGGAAACTTTAGGAGATATCTTTGATATATTTTTGATTTATTTTGCGTTATCTTTCAATATTTTGGGTTGTAATATAAATACTACAACATTCATTATTTTAATGATAACTAAGATTTTCAGATTATTGATTATTCAATACAAAATTCTCTCTAAAATTTTATCAAAGCTTTTGCTTTATCCAAAATCAAACTTATCAAAGTTTCATAGCTTTGTGGCGTTTGTCAATCGATTTTCAATTGGGTTGTCAAAGACAAGTTTCTTTGAAGATCTAATTTGAATCTTCGATTGTTTTCTATCGTGAATTCTCTGTTGCTAGTTACAGGTTCAACTAGAGGTGGAGATTCCAAAATCTGTTACTTGTTTCAAAGTCGGGACAAAAATCTTTGAATTCTTTTGTTATCGAATTGAGGTGCGATTCGTTGAAATCGTGTTGCCTTTCATACATAAGATTTATATCAGCCATGTTACAAAATTTTTCGACGAGTTTCTTTACTCCCCGGCAGCTTGTTGTTCCACAAAAAGTTTCTTTTCTTTCGAAGAGTTCTTCCGCAAAAGCCATAGTTTTTCCTGTCATTGTGTTTAACATGAATGATCCGTTCACAGAATTCTGATAAATTTGAACGGAAACTTGACCTTGTCCATCTTGGTGAGACAAACCCAAATACCTCATGCCCTTCTGGTTGAGATTTCGTTTTCTCCAAAAGTGGACACCAATGGTATTTCTTCAGATATAAGATCCTTGATAAATCTTTGATTATTCATGTCAGGTCTCCCTAGCTTGATGAAATGAAAAGGCTCGTGTGATCCTTTCCCTGTTGGTTCTGGAGCTGCACTAAAGAAGTATAACTCAAGCACATCTCCTCTGGATAAATTATCATTATTTGCTCATGTTTCTTGGACTGCTTCCTGAATCCATTTTGGTAGCTGAGATATTTCCTGGAAGCCTGGTGAAGTTGTATAAACTGAGGCTAAAGCCCCAAATTCACAACATAGCTTTACATCCTTAGGATTGACATTGTTTTTTTAGCCAAACCCTTGGATATATTCATGCAACATCAACCCTACAAGTGATCGGGTTGATTTCACTTCTTGTACTTAATTTCTCCCATCTTTGTTGATAAACCTGAAATGGAGAAATGACAGCTGGGTTAGTATCAATCTTAGATTTGCCCTTGTCAGTTGGGCCTAAGATTGATCTCTTCCTCTTTTACCCCAGAGGCCGAGGGTTGACTTGATGAGTTATCCTCATCAATTGTTGCTTTATCTAGATCATCAAAAGCTGATGATAGATTAGCGCTTGTTTCTTGAGTATTAGAATCCTCAACATCTTGTTTTACAACCGGTGGCTGTTTTTCTTGTTCTTGTAAAACCAATGGTTTTAACATTTCTTGTTTCTGAGAAACCTGTGGTTTTTCTATGGCACACATAATTGACCCTTGAATAGCAGCCCATAGTTGAGTTTGAGCTTGCATACATCCTGTGATTTGATTGGATACTTTGATCCGATCAGCTTGTTGTAACCTGCCCGCCATATCAGCACTTATGACAAGCTGGTTGAACTCGGTTTGAAGCAACCCAAGATGTTCCCTAAGATGCCTCTGCATTTTCATGATGGAATCCACGTCACTGCCTTCCATCTCTTGTTAATAAATCTACAAGAATATTTTCATGAGATTTAATAATAACAATATCAAAAATATAATTTTGCCATAAAGCTTGCCATCTTAATAACCTAGCTTTCTCAGGTTTAGATTCAATCTTATTTTTTAGGAAAACTTTTACCTGAGTGTTATCAACCTTCAAAGTGAATTTTTTAGCAAGTAAAAATAATGGCCATTTTTTTCGAAAGCCCTTTTAAGTGCATAAAATTCCTTCTCGTTGATATGCCATCTGATAGCCTCATATTCTGAGAAAAGACCTCTACAGTATCTGCATGGTATTTCTCCATCTAGAGTGATTTTAGTGAGGAATGCTGCCCACCATTCGTCACTGGCATCCGTAAATAACACCAGATCATCTTCATCCACGGGTATAGCCATTTTTGGGAGATTCTTACATATCTCCTTCAATTGGTTTACCCCTTTAGTATGGTCATCGGTCCATATAAACCTTGCATCCTTTTTTAACAAAGGACTGAACACCTTTTTGTACATTGCCAGATTGTTTATGAACATCCCTGCAAAATTAACTACTCCTAGAAAACTTTGGAGTTGTTTTACATCTTTGAGTTTATCTGGAAAATTCTTTACCTTTTTCACATTATGGGGTTGTAAAATTATTTCAGATTCATCAATCTTAATACCAAGGAATTCAATTTTCCTTGTTGCTATGACTACTTTCTTTTTAGATAAAACCAGTCCTTCTTGTTTACAAATTTTAGAAAAATCTCTAAATGTTTAACATGTTCATCTATGTTTTTTGATGCTATAAGAATATCATCAATATAAACAAACATGAAGTTGAAATAATCTTTGAAAATATTATCCATATTTCTTTGAAATATTTGGGGTGCATTAGCCAATCCCATAGGCAAACCTCCCAGATATAATGTCCTTGTGGTGTAGAGAAGGCTGTGAATTTCTTACTGCATTCTTCCATTCGAATCTGGTAACATCCAGACTTAAAATCAAATTTAGAGAATACTCTAGCATTTCGTACACAACTAATTAGATGTTTCCTACTGGGTATGAAGTACCCATCGAACTCCAGGATTTTATTAATACCTTGGTAGTTAATAACTAACCTGAGTTTCCCTATTTTTATTTCACCATGATTTTTGACCAGAAAACCTGGGTTGCTATATGGTGAAACTCCTTCTTTGATTAAACCAAGGTCCAAATGTTCCTTGATAATCATTCTCATATCCCTTTGATCTGTTATGTTCATCGGAATAGGCTTATATCTAACGAATTCATACTCTTTACCTTCCTTTAGTGTAAGACTGACTTTGAGTTGATTTATATCCCACCATGCCAAAGGATTCTCGTTATAACTTTCTTTGAGCCTCTTTTTGACATCTTCAAGGGATGCCTTATTTTCTAACTCTATATCTCTGTGATTCAGAGTTACCTTGAGAAGCTCCATATCCTCTGTTTGGAGTTCTTGTTCTGTTGTTATTTTCAGCATGGTTTCTCCAAACCTTCTTGGATCTTTCATTTTTGGGTGAAAAAGTTGTCCCTTATCACTACGCTGGCTGCGAAACATTATCGACATTTGTCAATAAAAGGCCATCTTGAGTCGTTGAACGATAATCTTATGTTCACAAATGGTAGTAAACATAAGTCGTCTTAACTCGTTATCTTATGTGTACTTTTTAAACATTTGTAAAAAGTTATTTCCCAACAAAATATCGGCTCCTGTATCATGGAAATATATTGGTGGTGTATTTACCTTGTACCAAGGAGTCTGATCTGCGCCTCCCATAAGAATTTCTGCTTGTTTTATTCCTCTGCAAAGAATAAGAATTCTTTTCGAGAAATCTCGTCCAGCAATTTTTGGCAATTCTTCTTCACAATCTGTAGGGAAGACTCCTCTTTTTGCTGTACAAATTTCTGCTCCTGAATCAATATAGGCTGCAAAGTATTCAGCCTTATATTGTTCATACAACATCCCTATTGGAACGTATATGGAGAAAGACTTGTTGTCATTTTTTAAAGGGATTACTAAATGGCCCCATCATATTTAGCAGACTGTGTTGTAACTCAGTAATCCGATTAAGACTATTCACCTTTAGTTTTCGTAAGGCCTCAGAAGGTAAGGTATGGTTACTCCTTTCTACTTCTTTAATGCGTTCTAGTAAATCATGTTAATGACTTATGAATTTCAAAAGTTGCTTCTTCCTCTATTTGTGAACAGAGTTTTCGAATCTGATTAAGGGATTGTCCCTTATCCAATTCTCTTGTTTTTCCATCTCGTAGGATTCTTATTGAATTCTCCAAGTTTTTTTTTTGCCATGAACTCTATTCCTTTTTCAAGGCGTTTCCATGGTTTATGATCTTACAGGAATTCTAAGCCAAGAATTAGTTGATCTATTTCTTTTCCCGGGATCCCCGAAATTTGGACTTCCAATTCACCAACATTTATTAAACCTTGGTAAGTTCCTTTTACCTGTTGTTCTAAATTATAAATCGAATTACAAGGAAATTGGTTCATGTGACTTGTAATTTCGAATACTATTTTGACTTCTTTCCATCCTTCTGGGGATTTAAGTTTTCCTATTATAGAAAATTTATTTTCTTCGGGTGGGATTTCCTGAATAGGAGATTTATCCCACCTTCGACTTGTCATTCGGTCTCCTTGGAAAGATAACCTTCGGGGTTCTATTTTAAGGTCTCTGTATAGAACCGAATTATCTTGAATTTGAATGTCTGTTTCCTGAATTAAAAAAAACTTGATTCTTTCCGGGTATATTGCTTGAGCAACTTTCCCGAAGATCTCTGGAATTTCAATAAACTCATTTCTAATAAATAATTCAGAATGGTGAGTATTAGAAAGAGCATATGAAATTTGATATGTAATAGAATATGATCTATTACCTTCCTTCATTAATATTTTTTCCTTGAAGTTTTGATGCAACGTCAAGGCTTGGCTAAAGTCTCTGTCAGCTAAATTGTAGGCTATTCTCGGATAAATAACTCCTACAATTTTTCCTGCACATAGATTTCCTGAGATAGTACCCAGAACATCATCTTGGTTATTTCCCATTCTTTTATCACATACAACGATATCTATGGGTGAATCTATTCCTTCTTTAAAGGTTTCCTTGATCATTATTTGGATTGCTCCAATATGAATCCAAGACATCGTCCTTGCTACCTCACTTTTCAGCTTTTGCAATTCCTCTCTTACTTCTTCAAAAGGAATTAACTGAATCTCTATTTGATTACTCATTAACTCCATAGGGATTGCCATTTCCCTTCTGGATACTTTGTAAATCAAATGATGTCTTCTTTGTCTAAGCCCTAGGTTGCCTAAGACTCTTTCTACTTGTCCTGCCGAAAATGCTTGGTACTTCTGTAAAGTTGGATTTTCTCTCATAATTCTTTGGATCATATTATGAGATATCGTGGTTTGACTAAAAAACCCAGCCAAACTCTCATGTGTTTCATCTCGAAAAACCTCTTCTTTATTCTGATTCTGATTCTGATTCATCATCAGATTCTTCTTTGCTAAACAATATCTCTTCTTTGTATATGCTTTCATTTGAGGGGATGTCCTCAAATTAATATACTTGGACTAGATCTTGAAAAAAGACCGCATCATCCATATCTGGTGTTGCTTCAAAGAGTTTAACTCCCTTTTTCTCGTTTTCTGGAAAGTTTGCAGATATATGTCATCTTGCTCCACATGTCCAGCAGTTGCAATCCTTGAAAATTTCATTTGTCTTGTATGAGTTCTTCTGAAAGTTCTTCTAGATGGCGTTCTTCCCCTGCTTTGCGATGAGCTTGTTGCTGGGGATGTTCTTGTAGGTCCATTTCTTTTTCCTGATCTATAAGATCTGGCCTTTTGTTTGGACCAAAATTTTCTTTGTTTCCAAGAACTTCTCATTCTTTTATTGTAGAGATTATTTCTGAGTTTCTTCCTCTTGACTCCCTGTGATGTATTCCCAATAACCGTAGGGAGATCATTTTCTCTACAACATAGAGGAATATGCTTATTAATACCCCTTATCGTTTTGTAGTTCTTTTGTAATATGACACAATTCTGCCAATTTTCCTTTAAGAAAAGAGGCTCTTCTTGTCAATGTATCTGGATTACCTGAAACGTATTCTTTTATCAGCATTTCTCTCCAGGGACTTGGCATCTTTGCAAAAAATAGCTGAATAGCTATATTTTCTTCGACTCCCGAATTTCATCTGTATTTAGTGAATAACATGATGTATTCATCAACTAAACAGATGTCGTGCAACTCGATACTATACAGAGCTTGAGTATATCTTCTTTTCTTCTCTGTATCTTGATTATTGAAATAATCCACTCCTATAAATAGTGCCTTGAATAGGGTGGTAATTCTTCCTCCAATTTTGCTTAGAGATTCTCCTGCTAAGACTGATTCTTTAGTCTCAGGCATGGTCATTTTCCAAGCTATCTTAACAGATCCCATTAGACTCATTTCCAAAAGTTTGATAAATCCTTCTTTATTGAGATCTAAAGTACCTGCTGCTATTCTCATAGCTGATGTTCAATCATCTATGAGATCTTCTCTGTTTTTAAAGTTCAGAACATCCAGGTTTAACATAACCCCATAAGGATGTATTGGATCTAAAACAGTTTTTCCGTAAGGAGTTTGATGTAGCGGTATCTTACTCCTTCTTGACCTGGTTCCTGCTGGATGTGAATTTTCCCCAACATGGAACTCACTATGTGGTTCTTCTGTTTTAACCACATATCTTGGAGGATTCCCTATGGGTTGTTCACCCTCTGAGGAATTCATTTTTAGATCTACTACTTTGAGATTCGCAAATGAATCTGCTAGATCTTGTAGATCCTCAAGATTTAATCTTTCTAAAGTAGCCATCAGATATTGTTTTTCTCTGATAATGCTTTTATAAGATTAATCATCATTTCTTCATCAATTAAAGGTTTTTGTACCATTTTGGTTTTACCTTTCTGATGTAGCAAAGGCTCGGTCCCAAACGAAAGTGGTAACCTTCCTCCTGTATTACCTTTTCTAGAACCAGAGGTGTGTTCTAGATTTATGATTTTTGTTTGAAGATCCTTTAGAGTTCCAAGAATTTCTTCAATCTGTCGAGGTATTTCATACAGCTGATTGCTGTAATATTGTACCGTCTTTTGAATTTCTTTAAGATCTCCAAAGAGTTTAGAGGAATCTGGGGTAATTTCTAAAAATTGAGAATTAGAAATCATATTTCTTAATCTCTTCAGAGCGTATAAAAGACTTAAGTCTTTTTAACATATGTTGTAAAGAATCTATTTTAAATAGATTCATTTGTTTATGAGATTTCATGTAAATGAAATCCTTCTGGTTCAAACTCTCGTTTGAATCCATAGTTTGTTGAAAATCTCTTCCTCAACAAAGAAAAGTATGATTTAATGAATAATATATAGTCTGAATAAAATTACCAGGCTCTGATACCATTCAAAAGCCTAAGGGAAGAATTAAAATGACATTTTAATTTAAGGATATTATAGGAAATTTTTAGTCTGGAGGACATATCAGGGAACATTTTTGAAAAATAAGGGACATAATTGGAAACGAATACAGTGTTAGTATATTTTTGGGAAACTATGGAAACTTTAGGGACATAATTCATTATTATTCCTTAATTCTTTATATATTTAAATAAAATCTGAAGCTCCCAACTAAAAATCCTTAACCCTTGAGCACTTACCCTTGAAGAAAATCAATACTGTCAATGCTTATTTCATAAGTATATAAAACTTTACTGTGTGACTTAATTATTATAATATATATTTTTAGATTTTAAAAAAATGTATATTTATTTAAAATTTTTTTTTTAAAAAACCACCACATTTTTATTTTTTATAATGAGATATAAGCATTACTTGTGATACGATCTGCCCGTATATGAAATATTTTATTTAATGATATTATATAATTTATTAAAATATTGTGCATATATATATACATATATTGAGTTAACAAGTTTTAACTCAATAAATTTAATTTAGATAATTTCACAACTTCTTTTAACTAATTTTTTTAATATCATTCGTCTATCACATATAGTTCTAATTCTCGTAAGACATTTTAAATAAAATTGTTACTTCAGTTTTTTTAAAATGTATTGATTGAATTGTCATTTATTAGTAATATTTCACATATAAATATTTTATTTATTGTGTTTTTAAGAGAATTTTAATACAATGATTTTAATGTTTAAAATAAAAAATACAAATTGTGGCTACATCCTATATATTGTAAATTCATCTTTATTTCAACAAAGTATTATATTCTAATCATGTCATTTGCATTAATATTAAATTTTTATTTGTCCACTCAAACTCAAACTAGATAAAGCCACATAAATTAAATGAACATATTCGTGAGCCTTCGAAACGATCCAAGCCCAAGCTGGAGCTTGCGAGTCTCCTAAACGAGCCGAGCCTGAGCTCGGGCTCCCGAGCCTATTAACAAACATGTTCGCGAGCTCATGAGCCGAACATCCTTAAGCTCAAGCTCAGCTCGTGAAAATTGTCGAGCTCAAAGTCAAGCTCGGGCTCGGCTTGATAAGCTTACCGAACGAGCTCGAACGAGCTTTCTACCGAGCCGAGCTTCGAATAGCTCGCGAACCGTTTGGTTCGTTTACATCCCTACACGTCATTAAAAAAAAATCTATGTTATCTTCGAATAGTACCTAAAGACCAATATCCATGACCCATGCATGTTTGGCATATAGACATGATCAATGTTGATTAGTGCATGGACCCAATCCAGATTAATTACTAAATAGAATATTTAACAATATTCTATTAACTTGATATAATAGAAATAGGAAAACAACGCACATCATAATACAATCCCAACATAACATAGAGTATTATAAAATAATATCGAACTGTTAGTGTAGTGACCCGCACCGTGATCACATACTAATCAAAATTTAAGAATGCATTTAACTTAATAGAAAACCTTAATCAGAGTAAATGCGGAAATTAAAATAAACTATATACAAGAAAATACCACCTAGTGGTCAGCCTTGCAATCCTGCCTTGGTCATCACCTAATCTTCTCATCCTCATGATAACTACCTGCAACCTACCCCATTAAATGGGGTATCCAAACAACAAAAATAACCGAAAATGAGCATAAAATGCTCAGTACGAGAGTATGAATATACAGTATTAAATGTGCATGTATGCAAGTGAACTGGATATCAAGACTCGAGGTCAAGAATATCAGATCAAGAACAGACTTGGGCTCTGGGTATGTAGCACGCTGAGCCGTCGCTCAGGAGGTAACCTACATACCCTGATAGTGACCTAGCACAAGTCTACGTGTCCAACCAAATATCAGTGACCTGACAAAAGCTCATGTGTCCAAATAATATTGGTGACCTGACACGAATCTATGTGTCCAACCATCTACTGACAGGATAGGGTTAATACCCTACTATAGGATAGCATAATGATATAGCTCAAGATGCTCATGTATGCAACATACAGTCATGACATGTTGTGTCATATAAATCATACAATCACATAATACATGCAAACAAATAATGCATGCATATCAATCTAGATATCTCGAATAATACTTCCGTACCTTACTAAAGCAGATCCTAGAAGCTCCCTTCTAGGTCCAAGCCTACCATGCAGCACTACAATACATAAATATCATGTATGATCTAGCATGCCAAACATCACCTATCATGCTCTAAAAGCCTTAATTAAACTATAACATACTCCCTATTTTCTATAAGGATCCAAAACCATACTTTCGTTCATCGTCAGCCCGTTGATGTCGCATGCCCTAGAGCTTGGGCACAACCTTGCTACGAATCCTAGACACCTTGCCAGAGCTTTGCCGCTTTGCCGCTAATACGGACACTATTCGTAATATAAAAAATACTACCTACTCCAACTCTTAAAATAAGAGTACCAAAAATTCTTAAAATCGAGCTAACATGGGCCAAGGAGAGGTGAGGAATTAGCATTTCAAAATGAGGCCTCGGACCCCTATTTATAAACTTCGATCGGACAGTCCGATCCCTGGTTCAGACGGTCTGATCTTTGCATGGTTTCCACGTTGCATGTGCTACAACTTAAATTGTAATTCACCCAAGTGTAGGTTGTCTGCAAGTAATATACTCGTGAGTACGAGATCGATCCACGGAGAGGATGTTGTAAGTTTAATTTTAGCAATAATATATTATAGATGAAAATATTATTATAAAACTTCAAATACACAAATTATAAAATTGTCAAGGTTTCAAAGGTTCATTGTTGGTTTATTTAAGATTGCTTAATAAAAATAAATAAAAGAAACTAAAATAAAAATAAACATAAAAGAACAATGAAATATTTAAACAAGTATATCATATAATATAGTTCCCACTATATTAATATCAGATTAACCGATATTTAATACATGGTACCCATAATATATATATAGATGAATAAATATAAACATAAAAAGAACAATTAAATATTTAAACAAGTATATCATATAATATAGTTCCCACTATATTAATATCCACCGATATTTAATACATGGTACCCATAATATATATATAAATGCATAAATATAAATTGACATAAAAGTAAATGTTAGATCAAATCACAATATTTTATTTAGAACATCCGGCAGAGCCACGCTATCGTCTAAATAAAATATATGACTTTATGTTAGATGCGATAAAGTAAAAGTTAGATGCGAGAAAGTAAATGTTAGTTGCGAAAAAGTAAATGTTAGTTGCGATTAAGTAAAAGTTAGATGCGAGAAAGTAAATGTTAGTTCAAATCACAATATATTATTTAGAACAACCGACAGTGTCGCGCTATCGTCTAAATAATATATATGACTTTATTATAAATAGATACATATATTTATAGTATATAATTATTGTAGTATTTATTGTATCATATTTGACAACAAATCAAGGTAACCACATTCAAGGTACCAAGCATTTGATGTAAATAGATAACAACAAATCATCCAAAATTATACCTACAAATAAAGATCAATTAGTAAAAATAAAAATAGAAAAGAAAAGAATATACAAAATATAGACAATCTTACTTGGCCAACAATGAAACCTTTTCACCTTGACATAAAAAGATTTAGCTTTCCATGAACATGAAACTCAAGAATAAAGATAAAAGAAATTTCATACTTGAACTTGAGAAACTTGCACACTCAAACTTTTATTCTCACACACACAATATTTATTTTACAAATGAAGAATTCTCTACACTCTTGCACACTACAAAGCTTATACAACACATCTATTTATAGGCCAAATGAGAGGAAGAGTCCAAGGCTCATTAAATGTGAAATAGTAAAGTTGGTGGGTGCTTGTCTCCTTGAATGTCAATACCATGACCCAACTTTAATTGGCATGTTTGATGCCTTAGACCACCGATTCAGCCTTTCTTTTCAACATAGAACACGTAGGATATTTTGTGTAGATGTGTTTGGACAACTCATTCACCCCTTTTGGATAAAATATGAAATACTTATGATATTTTTACTCCAAGCTGGTCATAGTAAAAGTAAATCTATCTCCATTTTGATGTTTTATTATTTTGATCATCTTAATGAAGTTTTTGGAATTTCTTGTCTTCTACAAAGTTGAAGATGCCTCTTTTGTGATTCTACAGGTTTTGAGATTACTCCATTATGACCACTGTAGCTTGAGTAATTTTATTTTTACCAAACCTGCGCAAACCGTAAAATACAACATTTTAGTAAAACATTTAAATATAAACACATAACACTAAAATAATACAACTTCATAATTTTAATTAAACTTAAATTTTAAAACACACTTTTTAACATATAAATAATTACAAATTTTAAGTTTCATCACACCCCCAAACCGGCTAATTACTAGTCCCTTAGTAATAAAATATCATAAAATATCATAAAATATCATAAAATCACAAGTTAGATTTTTATTCCTTAATATATATATTCAAATTTGCAAACTTTAAAATTTTAAAAAACACACTTGTGAGGAGATCATATGTTTATTTATAAATCTCATTATCAACCAATATATTAATATGTAATTGGATGGGCTATACATATATATTTCACACAATATCAAAATAGTAAATATATATAATTTTTTTTTTTTTTTACATAAATATTTTCTAAAAACTTTGAGAATAATATAATTAAAAGGATAATAGAAATCATTTTCATAACATGTATATCATCAGGAATATTAATGTAAAAGTCTCAACTCCATATTCTCTCGGGTTAAAGTATTTCATATATAGCTGTTTTTCACTCGTGGAGTTGGAAGAAAATTATACACTCTTTGAAAATGGCTAGTAAAGCAGACAATCAAATAACCTAATATTGAAAATAAGATAGGATGATTTACAAAGAATAAACCCATTTTTTTTGTTTTTTTGTTTTTTTGTTTTTTTGTTTTTTTTTTTTTGCTTGGCTGCAAAATTGTTTTTACATAATCAAATACCTCCAATAAACTTTGAAAATGTAACATTTTTTTTTCAAAGTTTATTTATTTTTTTATTTTTTATGAGGTAAATCTATTACATTAATAATTATAGTAGAGATATTAATACTCTACATCTTTACAATCAAACTTCAAACAACTTTGCAGCCAATTTTCAATTTTTTTTTTCTTTTTTTTTTTTTTTAAAATGGGTTTAATCTAGTAATCAACTATTTCTTAATAATCAATAAAAGCTTATAAGTTGTTTTCTCAATTCTTACCCCTCACTCACAAAATTTATGTGAGTAACTATTGCACTTTTACAAATTAATTCCCTCAATTATACATGTTATTATTTATTCAATCAATATCACTTTAATTATATACTCATAAAAGTTTTAAAAAATATGTATTTGAAAACACACAATTATATATTATTTATAACTTATATCCCATCAATTATATATTTTTTTATTAAATTGATAAAAAGAATAATAAATAAACATCTATACAAAAAGACTTCATTTTCTTAGTAGTTTGCAATTTAAATATATACGGAATATTAAAATCTAATCTATTGTGATAAAATGATAAATAAAAACTAATGCGTGTCAGGAGTTTTTGACTCCTTACTCTGCCATTGAAAAAGAAAAATAAATATTATTATAGAAATATATATATATTTTTTAAATTTTAAATTTTTTTTTTTTTTTTTTTTAGAGATAAACCCTCCCCCAAACCTGAATATGACATTGTTTTTAATTTTTTTTTTTTTTTTTTTTTACAAGAAAAATAAAGAGTACATGATGAAAGAGATATCACCTGGAATTTATTGAAGATGAGGAACAAACACAAACTATTTCGTAACATGTTGAATCAATGATGACTTCAACGTCTTCTTATGAGTTGAGGGTTGGCTTCCCATCCAATTTTCTTATAAATTGGCAAATAGGGTCTTTTTTAGTCAGATTCCCAAGACCATTACCATGACGCTGCGCTTGGAATAGTTTCCATAAACGGAGAAGTTGACCTTGTACATATCCACTAGAATGCGTCTCAAGAGTCAATGAGATATCATCCAATGACTCTTTACTCAGCCCATTCTTAATGAAATCAATTTTATCTTCTCTATTTGTGGAAACACATCCCAAAGATCTGCATCATTTGTTACAAGTCCATCTGGCACATTTATGACAAACATCTAACCCTTTTGCCCTCCTTTTCTTCGCATAGGTGCTTTTTCCTAGTCCGGACATATTTCGAACATATAAGAATTTTGGAACTTCGCCACCTATTCGAACCTTGGCTTCAATTATAAGACGAATATCCTCCAGAATTCCTTTTTGCATAAGCATTCTCAATCTTTCACGTCTGCATTCATAAATCATTCTTCGAACTTTTTTAGAAACAGAAGAACAAATATATTTTCCATGTTCTTTGATAGCTTCTTCCATTTTGAAAATAAAGAAATATTTTTTTTTTTTGATCAGTTATTGTGGGAAACCAATTTAACCGACTGTAAGAGCCACGGAGTACCGTTATCCGCCACTTAACCGGGAAGTGTCCTAATTTCTGCAAAAATAAAATAAAAATATAAGTAACAATTAAGTTGGATCATATAAAGGCATAAACTCTTCATTAAGAACTTCATTTTCTATAAACGGTTTAAGTCTTTGCCCATTAACTTTAAATACATTATTATTTTTAGGATTTTCAACATCAACAGCACCATTAGGATAGACAAATTTAACAATAAATGGTCCAGACCATCGCGATCTAAGTTTTCCTGGAAACAAATGCAAGCGAGAATTATAAAGTAAAACTTTTTGTCCGATTTCAAAAGATTTTCTCATAATATTTTTATCATGAAATGCTTTTGTTTTATCTTTATAAATCTTTGCATTTTCATATGCATCATTTCTTAATTCTTCTAGTTCATTTAATTGCAATTTTCTTGATTTAGATGCATCATCTAAATTAGTATTAAACGCTTTAATTGCCCAATAAGCTTTATGTTCAATTTCAACAGGTAAATGACAATGCTTTCCAAAAACTAATCTATATGGTGACATCCCCAATGATGTTTTAAATGCAGTTCTATATGCCCATAATGCATCACTTAATCTTAAAGACCAATCTTTTCGATTTGGATTGACTGTTTTTTCCAAAATTTGTTTTATTTCTTTATTTGCAAGTTCAACCTGACCATTCGTTTGAGGGTGATATGGAGTAGAAACTTTATGTGTAATACCATATTTTCTTAACAACGAAGAAAATGATTTATTTATAAAATGACTTCCCCCATCACTTATTATAGCTCTAGGTATTCCAAATCGACTAAAAATATTTTCTTTCAAAAATTTTATCACAACTTTATGATCATTAGTTCTACATGCAATTGCTTCAATCCATTTTGAAACATAATCGACAACTACTAAAATATAAGTGAATCCAAAAGATAATGGAAATGGACCCATAAAATCTATTCCCCAACTGTCAAATATTTCAATAATCATGATTGGATTTAAAGGCATCATGTTTCGTTTTGAAATTGAACCCATTTTCTGACAATTTTCACAAGATTTGCAAAATGAATGTGTATCTTTGAATAAAGAAGGCCAATAAAATCCACATTGAAAGATTTTTGCAGCTGTTTTCTTTGACGAAAAATGACCTCCACATGCCTCAGAATGACAAAATTTAATGACACTACTTACCTCATTGTCGGGTATGCATCGTCGAAAAATTTGATCAGGACAATACTTAAACAAATAAGGATCATCCCAATAAAATTTTTTGACCTCTTTCAAAAATTTATTTTTATCTTGTGAACTCCAATGAGAAGGCATTTTATTTGTCACAAGAAAATTTACAATATTAGCAAACCAAGGCATAGTAGTAGCATAAAATAGTTGATCATCCGGAAAATTTTCATTTATTGGTATTTCATTTTGAGATGATTCAAAAATTATTCTTGATAAATGATCGGCTACTACATTTTCTTTTCCTTTTTTATCTTTTATTACAAGATCAAATTCTTGTAACAACAAAATCCATCTTATTAATCTTGGCTTAGCATCTTGTTTATTTGATAAATATTTTATGGCAGAATGATCAGTGTAAACAATAGTAGTAGAACCAATTAAATAGGATCGAAATTTATCTAATGCAAACACTACTGAAAGTAATTCTTTTTCAGTTGTTGAATAATTGATTTGAGCACTATTTAATGTTCTACTTGCATAATAGATCACATAAGGTTTACCTTCTTTTCTTTGTCCTAACACGGCTCCTACAGCATAATCACTTGCATCACACATTAATTCAAATGGTAAAGACCAATCAGGAGATTGTAAAATAGGTGATGTAGTTAAAAGATTAATTATTTTTTTAAAAGCAGTTTCACATTCTTGAGTCCATTCAAATTGTGCATCTTTTGTTAAAAGATTTGAAATTGGTTTCGATATTATGCTAAAATTTTTTATAAATCTTCTATAAAATCCCGCATGACCCAAAAATGATCGAATTTCTTTTATCGTGTTTGGTGATGGTAAATTAGCAATAACATCAACCTTAGCTTTATCAACTTCAATTCCTTTTTCAGATATGACATGCCCTAACACAATTCCGGATTTAACCATGTAGTGACATTTTTCCCAATTTAAAACAAGATTTTTTTCTTCACATCTTTTTAAAACTTCTTCCAAATTTTTAAGACAGTTTTCAAATGAGTTTCCAAAAACAGTTATATCATCCATAAAAACTTCCACAAATTCTTCAATCATGTCACTAAAAATACTTAGCATGCATCTTTGAAAAGTAGCCGGGGCATTACATAAACCAAATGGCATTCTTTTAAAAGCAAAAGTTCCGAACGGACAAGTGAAAGTAGTTTTTTCTTGATCTTCTAATGATATTGGTATTTGATAATACCCCGAATACCCATCAAGAAAACAATAATAAGGATTACCTGCCACTTTCTCTAAAATTTGATCTAAAAATGGTAACGGAAAGTGATCTTTTCTAGTTGCATCATTTAATTTTCTATAATCAATGCACATACGCCAACTAGATGGAATCCTAGCTTGTAATAATTCTCCCTTTTCATTTTTTATAACAGTGATGCCTGATTTTTTTGGTACTACTTGTGTTGGACTTACCCATTTACTATCCGAGATTGGATAAATAATTCCGGCATCTAATAGTTTTAAAACTTCATTTTTAACAACTTCTTTCATGTGTGGATTTAATCTTCTTTGTGGTTGTTGATATGTTTTAGCATTTTCTTCCAAATGAATTCTATGTGTGCAGATTAAAGGATTTATACCTTTTATATCTTGCAAAGTCCATCCAATTGCATTTTTGTGTTTTTTAAGTAGTGTTATTAAATCTTCTTCTTGTTTTGGTAAGAGGGTAGAAGATATTACAATAGGATATGTTTGATTTTCACCAAGAAAAGCATATTTTAGTTCTATTGGCAAGGGTTTTAATTCAAGTTTTGGATGATCATTTTCTTTTACTTCTTCAAGTTCATTAATTTCTTCAAATAAATTTGATTTAAAAACATTTTTTGAATCAAAACTTTCCACTAAACAAACTTCAGATTGTTGATTTAAGTTTTCTTGGTGTATATTTTCTTCCACAATTGTTTCTATTGCATTATCATCTTCATCTTCATTAATACTTGGTTGTTTACATAAATTGAACACATTAAGTTCTAAAGTCATATTTCCAAAAGACAATTTCATTATTCCATTTCGACAATTAATTAAAGCATTTGAAGTTGCTAGAAATGGACGTCCCAATATTACTGGAATTTCGTTATGTACTTCTATTGGTTGTGTATCCAAGACAATAAAATCCACAGGATATATGAATTTATCGACTTGAACTAACACATCTTCTACGATACCTCTAGGTATTTTGATTGACCTATCGGCTAGTAAAAGAGTAACAGATGTAGGTTTTAAATCTCCCAACTTAAGCTTTTCATAAACTGAATAAGGAATTAAATTCACACTTGCTCCCAAATCTAACAAAGCTTTTTTAATTTTATTTTTTCCAATAATACATGAAATTGTTGGACAACCGGGATCTTTATATTTCAAGGTAGAATTATTTTGAATAATAGAGCTTACTTGCTCCGTTAAGAATGCTTTCTTCTTTACATGCAATTGTCTTTTTACAGTACATAAATCTTTTAAAAACTTTGCATAAGAAGGAACTTGTTTAATAGCATCTAATAATGGAATATTTATTTTTACTTGTTTAAAAACTTCATAAATATCAGAATCATTTTTTTGTTTTTTATTATTTACTAATGCATGAGGAAAAGGAACATGTTTATTTATTTTATCATCAATTTTCTTAATCTTAGGACTCAAAGTATCATCTTTCTCGAAAGTATCAAGATTTTCATCCTTACTCTTTGAGTTTGACTGATCTTTGTTTTCATCACTATATGGATCATTAACTATTTTACCACTTCTAAGAGTAATAACAGATTTTACTTGATCAAATTTTTCTTGATTTTGATTTTTAGGATTAGGTTGTGGTTGAGATGGAAATTTTCCTTTTTCATGAATATTAAGTGCAGATGCAAATTTTGCAAGAGTTTCTTTCAAATCATTCATAGATTGAATGTTTTGAATATTGATAGACTCTTGCTTTTGAATGTATGCATGAATTTCATCTTCAAAATTTTTTCTTGGAGGTGGGATATAAGGAGCATAACCTTGATGATTTTGGTTATTTTGAAAAGGTTGTTGTGAAGGTTGTGCATTATTATCGTTCCTCCAACTAAAATTGGGATGATTTCTCCAACCAGGATTGTATGTTTGTGAAAAAGGATCTAATGTTGGTTTTTTAAAATTGTTAACATAATTGGCTTGTTCATGGAGACATTCTTTAAATGAAGGCAAAGTAGGACAATTTTTTGTAAGATGATCATGTGTGTCACATATATGACAAACAATTTCTTGAACACTTTTTAATTGATCACTCTTTTTCATTTCTAATGACTCGATTTTTCTTGCTAAAGATGCAAGTTTAGCTTGAACATCTACATCATCTTTAAGATGATAAATACCACCCCCATTTGTTGAATTATTGGTTTTACTTGGTGGTTCAATTGAGCCTATATTATCCCAATTTTGAGCATTTTCTGCTAATGACTCCAAATATTCCATAGCTTCATTTGGGTTTTTATCTTCAAAAGTTCCATTACACATGAATTCTATCATTTGCCTATCTTTAGGTATTAAACCTTCATAAAAGTGAGAAACTATTCTCCATATTTCAAAACCATGATGTGGGCATGTATTAAGTAACTCTTTATATCTATCCCAACATTGATAAAATGTTTCCCCTTGTTTTTGAGAAAAAGTTGTAATTTGTCTTTTAAAAGAGTTTGTTCTATGGGAAGGAAAAAACTTTTTTAGAAATTGTTGTTGCATTTCTTCCCATGATCTTATTGAACTTGATCTCAAATTTTGCAACCATGTTTTAGCTTTATCTTTTAAGGAAAAAGGGAAAAGCTTTAATCGAACAGTATCCATGCTACAATTTTGATCATTATAAGTGTTGCAAACCTCCTCAAATTCTCTTAAATGCAAATATGGATTTTCAGAATCTAAGCCATGAAAATTTGGTAAAAGTTGAATGACTTGTGGCTTAAAATTGAAATTAGATGCATCAGGAGGAAAAACTAAACAAGATGGTGTACTAGTTCTTATTGGATTCATATGGTGCCTAAGTGTTCTTGGTTGTTCATGTTCTTGATGATGATTATTATTATTATTATCTTGATTATTAGAATTATCGTCCATGTTTAAAATATTTTCAGTTACTCGAACAAGTCTACCACTTTGTTTACGACTCCAAACAATCATACAATAAAAAACAACATACTATTTACATAATAACAAAATTAAACTTAATTTATACCTCCCCGGCAACGGCGCCAAAAACTTGCTACAACTTAAATTGTAATTCACCCAAGTGTAGGTTGTCTGCAAGTAATATACTCGTGAGTACGAGATCGATCCACGGAGAGGATGTTGTAAGTTTAATTTTAGCAATAATATATTATAGATGAAAATATTATTATAAAACTTCAAATACACAAATTATAAAATTGTCAAGGTTTCAAAGGTTCATTGTTGGTTTATTTAAGATTGCTTAATAAAAATAAATAAAAGAAACTAAAATAAAAATAAACATAAAAGAACAATGAAATATTTAAACAAGTATATCATATAATATAGTTCCCACTATATTAATATCAGATTAACCGATATTTAATACATGGTACCCATAATATATATAGATGAATAAATATAAACATAAAAAGAACAATTAAATATTTAAACAAGTATATCATATAATATAGTTCCCACTATATTAATATCCACCGATATTTAATACATGGTACCCATAATATATATATAAATGCATAAATATAAATTGACATAAAAGTAAATGTTAGATCAAATCACAATATTTTATTTAGAACATCCGGCAGAGCCACGCTATTGTCTAAATAAAATATATGACTTTATGTTAGATGCGATAAAGTAAAAGTTAGATGCGAGAAAGTAAATGTTAGTTGCGAAAAAGTAAATGTTAGTTGCGATAAAGTAAAAGTTAGATGCGAGAAAGTAAATGTTAGTTCAAATCACAATATATTATTTAGAACAACCGACAGTGTCGCGCTATCGTCTAAATAATATATATGACTTTATTATAAATAGATACATATATTTATAGTATATAATTATTGTAGTATTTATTGTATCATATTTGACAACAAATCAAGGTAACCACATTCAAGGTACCAAGCATTTGATGTAAATAGATAACAACAAATCATCCAAAATTATACCTACAAATAAAGATCAATTAGTAAAAATAAAAATAGAAAAGAAAAGAATATACAAAATATAGACAATCTTACTTGACCAACAATGAAACCTTTTCACCTTGACATAAAAAGATTTAGCTTTCCATGAACATGAAACTCAAGAATAAAGATAAAAGAAATTTCATACTTGAACTTGAGAAACTTGCACACTCAAACTTTTATTCTCACACACACAATATTTATTTTACAAATGAAGAATTCTCTACACTCTTGCACACTACAAAGCTTATACAACACATCTATTTATAGGCCAAATGAGAGGAAGAGTCCAAGGCTCATTAAATGTGAAATAGTAAAGTTGGTGGGTGCTTGTCTCCTTGAATGTCAATACCATGACCCAACTTTAATTGGCATGTTTGATGCCTTAGACCACCGATTCAGCCTTTCTTTTCAACATAGAACACGTAGGATATTTTGTGTAGATGTGTTTGGACAACTCATTCACCCCTTTTGGATAAAATATGAAATACTTATGATATTTTTACTCCAAGCTGGTCATAGTAAAAGTAAATCTATCTCCATTTTGATGTTTTATTATTTTGATCATCTTAATGAAGTTTTTGGAATTTCTTGTCTTCTACAAAGTTGAAGATGCCTCTTTTGTGATTCTACAGGTTTTGAGATTACTCCATTATGACCACTGTAGCTTGAGTAATTTTATTTTTACCAAACCTGCGCAAACCGTAAAATACAACATTTTAGTAAAACATTTAAATATAAACACATAACACTAAAATAATACAACTTCATAATTTTAATTAAACTTAAATTTTAAAACACACTTTTTAACATATAAATAATTACAAATTTTAAGTTTCATCAGCATGCAGGCCAAGTTCGGATGGTTCGATCCCTCTTCGGATCGTTAGATCTCTTACGTCCGATACACCTGTAAAATTGTTTTTGAAATCTGTCCTGGGAGAGTTCGGACCGTCCGATCCCTTGATCGGATCATCTGATCTCACCCTGTCCCCGAACTCCATTCGTGCCTCCGAACTATCTTGGTTCGGACCCTCCGAACTATCTTGGTTCGGACCCTCCGAACTACCCGAGCCCAATAAGCTCATAAACCATTTTTCGGGAATTCTGGACCCAAATTCTTAGTCTCTTAGATCATATTTAAATCCCTTTGTCATGTTTTATTAATTCTAAACATGATTAGCAAATTAATCTTATAAAATAGAGCCGGACTATTACATTATCCCCCACTTAAGATAATTTTGTAAGACCCAAAAATATTAAATTATTAATGATGGGATTTGAGAATTAAATTCCATATTTTGGGCAAATATTGATTTGAGAAGTTATGGAAATTATAGATTTAATTTCCAAGTCGAAAATATTTAATTTAAGAATTTACGGATTTTGAGATTTAAATTCCGGGAATTCTTAAATTAAAAGATTAAATATTTGATTTGCATATTTATGGAATTTAAGATTAAATTCCAAGTTTCGAGAATGAATATGATTTAATTCAAAGGTGAAACCCGATCAGAGACTGATTTGAAATATCGAAGTTTCAAGGGCTGAAGTGCAAAAGGTCGGGATTAATTGATTTAATCCGAATTTATTTAATTTTAATCCGAGTATATTTAATTTGAAAATATTTAGAGTTTTGATTTAAATTCTAATATTCTTAAATTATTTAGGATTGAAATTGAATTAAAAAGAAGGCCGAGGACTGAATTGCAATTTACTAAGTTTCAGGGGCTAAATTGCAATATTGATTGAAGTTATCAGAATTATTATGAGATTATCAGAATGTCAACGTGTACAAGGCATAAGGAATTCAAAATTTTGAAAGAGTGGGTGCCCAGTGAGCCAACTTGTGGCTATGGGCTTTGATGACTCTTTGTACAAACGATCTTTTGTTTAATATAATCTACACTTTTATTAATGGCAATGACTTTATCTTTCTTCATATTGTTATATTATGATATACTATTGTTGTTTTGATAAAGACCTTGAATATACTATAGTGTATGTAAGATGTGGTAGAACATGGGGATGTCTATCATGAAATACATCTTATAGTCACTGTATATTCTAAACTGTTCCTAGTCGATTGAGCCGTCCGATAATAAGGATAAGGATCGCTCGACTTTGAGACTAGCATTTGCGATGCGGAGTACCACGTTTCATTGGTAGGGAACATGGAGATGTTCGAAGCATGCAAATGGATATTCATAGGATGAATAATCGAACTACCCTATCCGGACTTTCGAAGTGGTTATCACTTATCGAGTGGATAAAGTCCGCGGTTTTGGTTGTACACCATTAGTCCTTACTACTTGAAACATCATGGAGACTCTATATGCTAGTACTGTGCTTTGACTCGTTTACCGACTCTATGGGGGTCATCAGGTGTCGGGATTGGGTACAGTTACAACACATATAGGAGTCGATGCATTGTTGTCAAGGATTCACCACATACTTGCGAGTGTGGATATCCTATGCGATCTGAGGAGATATTAGTGTGACGAATCTCTGGCCAGAGTACTTGATGTGATTTAAGAAATGGTTTCTTAGTAGCACATGCGATGTCACTAATTTGATCTTCAAGATGTATTGCATAGTTATCGAATCTTGAGCGACTCTCGATATACCAATGGTTGTTGATTCGATCGGGATATATGGATGAAGGGACCGTACTGTACGCTAACCAAAATCTACTGGTTCTTGTAGGCACTATCAGTGATACCTAGGGAATCATGGGGCGATGTTGCTAGGCGCTTTACCATGATTTGTTGGGCAAGTCGGAAATCGTTGTTCCGAGTCACAAGGAGTTGTGAGCCCACGGCTAGCTGTATCCCTGAACCATTGAGGGTCACACAGTGTAATGGAGTTTTAATCCCCGTTGAGATAGTTAAATTTAAAGAGTTAAATTTAATGAATAAAGAAGTTGGACTTCTTAAATAAGAGTAAGGGAGTAGGATTTCCTAAAATGACATGGGGATGTACATTTTTGGAAACCACTGAATTCGGATTCAGGAAAATTTATCTTGACTTTAAAATGTGCAGAAATGGTTTCTGTGCACATTGGTAAAATCGACCGATTTCACCAATGTGCACAGAAACCATTTCTGCACATTATAAAGTCAAGATAAATTTTCCTAAATCCGAATTCAGTGGTTTCCAAAAATGTCCATCCCTATGTCATTTTAGGAAATCCTACTCCCTTACTCTTATTTAAGAAGTCCAACTTCTTTATTCATTAAATTTAACTCTTTAAATTTAACTATCTCAACGGGGATTAAAACTCCATTACACTGTGTGACCCTCAATGGTTCAGGGATACAGCTAGCCGTGGGCTCACAACTCCTTGTGACTCGGAACAACACTTTCCGACTTGCCCAACGAATCATGGTAAAGCGCCTAGCAACATCGCCCCATGATTCCCTAGGTATCACTGATAGTGCCTACAAGAACCAGTAGATTTTGGTTAGCGTACAGTACGGTCCCTTCATCCATATATCCCGATCGAATCAACAACCATTGGTATATCGAGAGTCGCTCAAGATTCGATAACTATGCAATACATCTTGAAGATCAAATTAGTGACATCGCATGTGCTACTAAGAAACCATTTCTTAAATCACATCAAGTACTCTGGCCAGAGATTCGTCACACTAATATCTCCTCAGATCGCATAGGATATCCACACTCGCAAGTATGTGGTGAATCCTTGACAACAATGCATCGACTCCTATATGTGTTGTAACTGTACCCAATCCCGACACCTGATGACCCCCATAGAGTCGATAAACGAGTCAAAGCACAGTACTAGCATATAGAGTCTCCATGATGTTTCAAGTAGTAAGGACTAATGGTGTACAACCAAAACCGCGGACTTTATCCACTCGATAAGTGATAACCACTTGGAAAGTCCGGATAGGGTAGTTCGATTATTCATCCTATGAATATCCATTTGCATGCTTCGAACATCTCCATGTTCCCTACCAATGAAACGTGGTACTCCGCATCGCAAATGCTAGTCTCAAACTCGAGCGATCCTTATCCTTATTCTCGGACGGCTCAATCGACTAGGAACAGTTTAGAATATACAGTGACTATAAGATGTATTTCATGATAGACATCCCCATGTTCTACCACATCTTACATACACTATAGTATATTCAAGGTCTTTATCAAAACAACAATAGTATATCATAATATAACAATATGAAGAAAGATAAAGTCATTGCCATTAAAAAATGTAAATTATATTAAACAAAAGATTGTTTATACAAAGAGTCATCAAAGCCCATAGCCACAAGTTGGCTCACTGGGCACCCACTCTTTCAATCTCCCACTTGCCCTATAGCCAACTAGTCATACTACGTAGACCCATTGCTTCGCGATGTTTGTCAAACAATGGTCCTGACAAGGGCTTAGTAAGCGGATCAGCGATATTGTCTGCAGAGGCCACTCGTTCGACAGTGATGTCTCCTCTTTCCACAATCTCCCGGATGATGTGGTATTTCCTCAGTACGTGTTTGGATCTTTGATGAGACCTTGGTTCCTTTGCTTGAGCAACGGCACCCGTGTTGTCACAGTACACCGGGACTGGACCAACAAATTCAGGAATGACGCCCAACTCTTGGACGAACTTCCTCATCCAAACGGCCTCTTTAGCAGCAGCTGATGCTGCAATGTATTCAGCCTCAGTGGTGGAATCCGCTGTGGTGTCCTGCTTGGAACTCTTCCAAGAGACAGCACCGCCATTGAGCATGAACACAAAACCAGAGGTTGACTTCGAGTCATCCACGTCACTTTGGAAGCTAGAGTCGGTATAGCCTTCCAATTTCAGATCTCGTCCTCCATATACCATGAACATATTCTTAGTCCTTCGTAAGTACTTAAGAATGTCCTTCACGGCTTTCCAATGCATTTGACCAGGATTAGCCTGATATCTGCTCGTGACACTCAGAGCAAATGCTACATCCGGTCTGGTAGATATCATCCCATACATGATACTACCTATAGCTGACGCATATGGTACATGTGTCATATTCTCTATCTCTGCATCAGTCTTGGGACACATAGACTTGGATAAAGAAACTCCATGACATATGGGTAGATGTCCTCTCTTGGACCCATCCATTGAAAACCGTTTCAATATGGTGTCGATGTAGGTTGATTGAGTGAGTCCTATCATTCTCTTAGATCTATCTCTATAGATCTGTATCCCAGAATGTAGGATGCCTCACCCAAATCCTTCATCGAGAATCTACCTGATAACCATATCTTTGTTGACTGCAACATCCCTACATCATTCCCAATGAGTAGGATGTCATCAACATAAAGTACTAAGAATGTCACAGCATCCTTAACTACTTTCTTGTACACGCACGGTTCCTCCGGGTTCTTGATGAAACCAAAATCTTTTATTGTTTCATCAAATTTCTGGTTCCAACTTCTTGATGCTTGTTTTAGACCATAAATTGATCTCTGAAGCTTGCATACCTTATGCTCGCTTCCCATGGATGTGAACCCCTCAGGCTGCTTCATATAGATTTCTTCCTTAATGTCTCCATTAAGAAAGGCAGTCTTCACATCCATTTGCCATATCTCATAGTCATACCATGCAGCTATGGCAATAAGGATTCTTATGGACTTGAACATTGCAACTGGTGAAAAGGTTTCATCATAGTCAACTCCTTGCCTTTGAGTATAACCTTTTGCCACCAATCGTGCCTTGTAGGTCAATACCTTACCATCAGGCCCAAGCTTTCTCTTGTAGATCCATTTACACCCTATTGGAACAATTCCATCAGGAGGATCTACTAAAGACCAAACTTGGTTTGTATGCATTGAATCCAATTCAGACTGCATAGCTTCAAGCCATAAATTTGAATCCGCATCAGAAATTGCTTCCTTGAAGTTTCTTGGATCACATCCAATGTCGGGTTCATCTTGATCCCCTTCAAGAAGAAGACCATATCGTACAGGAGGTCTAGAAGTCCTCTCGGATCTTCTAGGTTCAGGCGTGTCCGGTAATGGTTCCTGAGGCGTAGGATCGTTATTTTGTATTTCGGGTTCTTCTCGAACTTCTTCGAGTTCCATCATCTCGCCTTTCTTATCCAATAAGAACTCCTTCTCCAAGAAGGTGGCATTCCTAGAAACAAACACCTTTGTTTCAGCAGGATAATAGAAATAATATCCGATTGAATTCTTCGGATACCCTACAAAATAACATAAGCTGGATCGACTATCCAACTTATCTCCCACTGTCCGCTTCACGTAAGCAGGACATCCCCAAATCCTCAAGTACGAATACTTAGGAGCTTTGCCATTCCATAACTCGTATGGTGTTTTGTCCACTGCTTTAGTGTGGATGTTGTTCAACAACAATACCGCCGTTTCAAGCGCATAGCCCCAAAACGAAGGTGGAAGCTCAGTGAAGCTCATCATGGATCGAACCATGTCCAACAAAGTTCGATTACGACGCTCCGATACACCATTCAGCTGTGGTGTCATAGGAGGAGTCCACTGAGAGAGAATCCCATTCTCTTTCAGATAGTTTAAAAACTCGGTACTCAAGTATTCTCCACCTCGATCCGATCGAAGTGCTTTAATACTTTTACCTAGCTTGTTTTCTACTTCAGCCTTGAATTCTTTGAACTTTTCAAATGCTTCAGACTTATATTTCATTAAATATAAATACCCATACCTTGAATAATCATCAGTAAAGGTAATGAAGTAGGTGTGGCCATATTGAGTCCCAACTCTAAATGGACCACAAACATCTGTATGGATCAAATCCAACAGATTTTGACTACGCTCAGGTTTCCCCTTAAAAGGAGATTTAGTCATTTTTCCTTTTAGGCAGGATTCACAAGTAGGTAGAGAGTTAATATCAGACATATCAAACATGCCCTCTCCCACTAGCTTGTTCATCCTCCTTGAGGAAATATGACCTAGCCTAGCGTGCCAAAGGTTTGCCGGGTTTTGACTATCGATTTTCCTTTTGTTTGTTGTCGCCGGTTTATCAATATAATTTATTGGAACGTCTTTTAGTTTTAAGTTGTATAGATCGTTTTCAAGTTGTCCATTTCCAATCAAACATTCATTCTTGTAAATATTGCAAATCCCATTCACAAAATTGCAAGAATAACCATCTCTATCTAGCATAGAAACAGAAATAATGTTTTTAATTAAATCCGGAACAAATAAAACATCTCTTAAAAATAACTTAAAACCGTTCTGCAAAATTAAACAAACATCTCCAATGGCTGTAGCTTCAACTCTGGAACCATTCCCGAGCCTCAGCTGGGTCTCACCCATTCTAAGCCTGCGACTTCTTGTCATCACCTGCAAATCATTGCAAATGTGAGATCCACATCCGGTATCCAATACCCAAGAAGTAGTATTAAGTGAAATGTTTATTTCAATATAGAACATACCCTTTGCAGTTCCCAACTGCTCTAGATATTCCTTGCAGTTGCGCTTCCAATGACCGGGCTTCTTGCAGTAATGGCAAACATCCTTGGATTTTCCATTGTTTGAAGCCTTTGTCTTGTGCTTCTTCTCGGGTTCGACTTTCTTGGGTGGGGCAGAACGTTTCTTACCCTTCGTACTTGGCCCCTTCTTAGCAGAAGATGAGGAGCCCACCAAGAAAGCTGGTTTATCCTTCTTTAGTGTGGATTCATATGTCACAAGCATATTGACCATCTCTTCAAGGGTGGCCTCTATCTTGTTCATATTAAAATTTACCACAAATCCGTCAAACGAAGAAGGAAGAGACAGAAGCAGTAAATCCACGTTGAGTTCATGCTCCAACACCAAATCAAGGGTCGCTAACTTTTGTATGAGCCAAATCACTCGTACCCCATGATCACGGACCGAAGTCCCTTCACGCATGCGACACGTCATCAGCTCCTTAACAGTAGCGAACCTTTCAGCCCTCGATTGAGCCCCAAAAAGTTCCTTGAGTTGAGCGTGAATGTCAGCAGCATTCACGGTGTCCTCAAATCGCCTCTGGAGTTCATCAGACATCGAGGCTTGCATATAGCATTTGGTCTTGATGTCATGGTCCCACCATGCATCAAGTTTGGCCAATTCCTCCGGACTTACGTCAGCTGGTGCTTCCTTCGGAGGTGATTTCTCTAACACGTAGAGCATCTTCTCCGAAGTCAAGACAATCTTCAACTTCCGGAACCATTCCGTATAGTTTGCGCCAGTTAACTTGTTTTGTTCGAGGATCGAGAATAATGGATTACGCGAATTCATTGTATGAAATACTGAAAAGAAAAACAGACATATATCAATGATTGTTTAAGCAATTTACTAAGACATAAAATAGGCGAATTTAATTTTATGAATCTCACTCCCACTATTTTAACGATTTCACTACCCTCTAGTGAAAACGGAAAACTTTTTCCTTAGTGAGAACATGGAGTCCAATTGACAAACTTATGGTCCCGAATAATATCAGCCAACCATAATTCTCAAAAGGTAGAGCCCAATTGCTTCCAAAGCAACCCCCATGTTTTTACCTCATGTCCAATAAGGGCCCAATAATATGACGCCGTTTATAGTGACATGTCAAGATGACCCATCAATATTAAGTTGTGATGGACGGTCGCCATGTGGATCCCCCAATAATATGAGCCGATCCCATGGGAGTTCCACCCAACTTACAACATTTGTCGATCCAATGTACAGCTTTCCGACGGACGGGCCCCCCCAATAATATGAGCCGGACCGTATCCGCGGGTAGCATCACATACATTGACCGTTGATGGAAGGTAGGAACATTTAAACAAATTTAAATTTCCTTTATTTATCTTGATATCAATTTTAAATCATATTTAAAATGAGGGATTTTTAATTATGAAAATTTGTCTCATCAATTTCAAATTATTGCATGCTTGCCGGATTCACGCAATTATGTCTAAAACATGCATACAATCATAATATCATATATTATATATAGGATGATCGATTCCATTTCTAATTGACTCGTGGTTGCCAATCACGAGTCTTAGTCCAATCCTAGGTAATATGCAGTATGCAATGCAATCCTATTACATTAGCTTCCAATTTACATTTCTTCGTCTTTATTGTCTGCTGGGCCCACCATCTTCAAATCTTGATCTCCCACTAAATCTAATGTATTTACAATAAATAGCAATGACAAGTAGGGGATACATTTTAGGGGTGGGAACGGGCCATAAACCAAGCCCACTTTTATTACATATGACATTCATATTGGGCCATAAACCAGGCCCATTAATAAAACCAACAACAATAAAAACAAATGTAAATTCCTAACATACACCTACAAAATTGGTCATAGCAATCGATCATCCTTATCCAATAACATTTAATTCAAAATTAATTTATTGGATAACATGCAGTGGCAAATCAAATTTAAACAGGATAAAATCATATTTTATATATAAAATCTCATTTTACATATAAAATCATATTTTATCTCTTTATCAAATAAAATCATATTTTATCTACAAAATCCAATTTTATGGATAAAATCATATTTTACTCAATATATTCATAAGATCAAATCTTATCATCAATTGTACCAAAAATAATTGATTTCAAAATTCAATTTAAGGATAAAATATTAAAATTTTCCAAAAATTCAAATTTATCCAAAAATCAATTTTAAAGTTTACGGACTCGAACAATTCGATCCGAAATCTCGTGAACCAATCAAAAACAATTTTTGACCGGACCAAAAATAAAATTTTAACACATTAAAATTAATTTTAAATAAAAATTTAATTTTTCCCGCGGGCCGCCCGGGACACTCCCGGGCCGGCCCGCACCCGTGGGCGCGGGCCGGGGCAGCCCGGCTGCCCCTTTAGGGCAGCAACAGTTGCTGCCCTGGCGGCGCCTGGCGCCGCCCTGGGCGGTGCCGAGCGTCGCCCATGGGCGGCGCCGTGCGCTGCGCGCCGAGCGCTGCCCTGGCGGCGCTGAGCGCCGCCCCTGGGCGACACAGTGCGTCGCCGTGGGCCTCCTTTGGGCGGCGCCGTGCGCCGCCCGGGGCAGCAACAATTGCTGCCCCACCGGGCAGCGATCCAATCGCTGCCCGGGTTTTGCCCCGAAATTTTTTTTTTTTATTTAAAAATATTTATTTTGTTTCAAAAACCGAGACTCAAAAATTTTTGTACAATCGATTAATTTAATCGTTTGATCTGAGCAACCTGGCTCTGATACCACTGTTGGAAAACTGGCGTTCAGATCAATCACGATTGATACCCGGTGCAGCGGAAGTTTAAAAATTTATTATGGAACAATTCCATAGTGTGGGTATCAACCGTTTAACGATTAAATTATAAGTGTGTGTAAAATTTAAATAACAATTATTAAATTTTACCTTCAATCTCGAATCGAGATTATTGGACTCCAACAGATTTCTCTGCTCTTGTTGTCTCTCCCTGGAACCGATGAACTCCTTCAATCAGGTCCACGAATAGAGGTTTAATCCCTCTGATAGATTGCACTAGAAAATCTATCAGAAGTTTTTTGCGAAGAGAATAACGAATTTGATTCGCTTATTCCAGACTGCAATTCAAAATCACAGACCGGAATTTCTCAGACAGAGAGGGAGGGTGTTCGGCCACTTTGAGAGAGAGGAGGCTAGGGTTTTCGAAAATCCTGTCTCAAATTATGACCTGTTGTGTCTAATTTCTGTACTGCAATAACTTATTTATAATGCAGGCCACTAACAGCTTAGGGCCCATTAGTCATAAGTTGAGGCCCGACAAGCAAAGCCCGCACGTTCAGAAATTAATATAAAATTCATCGTGACTCCGATTGATGAACCGATTTCACCAATGTGCACAGAAACCATTTCTGCACATTATAAAGTCAAGATAAATTTTCCTGAATCCGAATTCAGTGGTTTCCAAAAATGTCCATCCCTATGTCATTTTAGGAAATCCTACTCCCTTACTCTTATTTAAGAAGTCCAACTTCTTTATTCATTAAATTTAACTCTTTAAATTTAACTATCTCAACGGGGATTAAAACTCCATTACACTGTGTGACCCTCAATGGTTCAGGGATACAGCTAGCCGTGGGCTCACAACTCCTTGTGACTCGGAACAACACTTTCCGACTTGCCCAACGAATCATGGTAAAGCGCCTAGCAACATCGCCCCATGATTCCCTAGGTATCACTGATAGTGCCTACAAGAACCAGTAGATTTTGGTTAGCGTACAGTACGGTCCCTTCATCCATATATCCCGATCAAATCAACAACCATTGGTATATCGAGAGTCGCTCAAGATTCGATAACTATGCAATACTGTTGGATAACTGGCGGTCAGATCAATCACGATTGATACCCGGTGCAGCGGAAGTTTAAAATTTTTATCATGGAACAATTCCATGGTGTGGGTATCAACCATTCAACGATTAAATTATTGTGTGTGTAAAATTCAAATAACAATTAATTAAATTTTACCTTCAATCTCGAAACGAGATTATTGGACACCACACAGATTTCTCTGCGCTTCTTGTATCTCCCAGGAACTGATGAACTCCTTCAATCAGGTCCACGAATGGGGTTTAAATCCCTCTGATAGATTGCACTAGAAAATCTATCAGAAGTTTTTCTGCGAAGAGATTAAACGAATCTGATTCGTTATTCCTGACTGCAATTAAAAATCACAGACCGGAATTTCTCGGGCAGAGGGGGAGGGTTCGGCCGATTTCTTTTGAGAGGAGGCTAGGGTTTCGAAAATCCTGTCTCAAAAATTATGACCTGTTGTGTGTAATTTCTGTACTGCAATAACTTATTTATAATGCAGGCCACTAACACCTTAGGGCCCATTAGTCATAAGCTAGGGCCCGACAAGCAAAGCCCGCACGTTCAGAAATTAATATAAAATTCATCGTGACTCCGATCGATGAACCAATTTCACCAATGTGCACAGAAACCATTTCTGCACATTTTAAAGTCAAAATAAATTTTCCTGAATCCGAATTCAGTGGTTTCCAAAAATGTCCATCCCTATGTCATTTTAGGAAATCCTACTCCCTTACTCTTATTTAAGAAGTCCAACTCCTTAGTTCATTAAATTTAACTCTTTAAATTTAACTATCTCAACGGGGATTAAAACTCCATTACACTGTGTGACCCTCAATGGTTCAGGGATACAGCTAGCCGTGGGCTCACAACTCCTTGTGACTCGGAACAACACTTTCCGACTTGCCCAACGAATCAAGGTAAATCGCCTAGCAACATCGCCCCATGATTCCCTAGGTATCACTGATAGTGCCTACAAGAACCACTAGATTTTGGTTAGCGTACAGTACGGTCCCTTCATCCATATATCCCGATCGAATCAACAACCATTGGTATATCGAGAGTCGCTCAAGATTCGATAACTATGCAATGCATCTTGAAGATCAAATTAGTGACATCGCATGTGCTACTAAGAAACCATTTCTTAAATCACATCAAGTACTCTGGCCAGAGATTTGTCACACTAATATCTCCTCAGATCGCATAGGATATCCACACTCGCAAGTATGTGGTGAATCCTTGACAACAATGCATTGACTCCTATATGTGTCGTAACTGTACCCAATCTCGACACCTGATGACCCCCATAGAGTCGGTAAACGAGTCAAAGCACAGCACTAGCATATAGAGTCTCCATGATGTTTCAAGTCGTAAGGACTAATGGTGTACAACCAAAACCGCGGACTTTATCCACTCGATAAGTGATAACCACTTGGAAAGTCCGGATAGGGTAGTTCGATTATTCATCCTATGAATATCCATTTGCATGCTTCGAACATCTCCATGTTCCCTACCAATGAAACGTGGTACTCCGCATCGCAAATGCTAGTCTCAAACTCGAGCGATCCTTATCCTTATTATCGGACGGCTCAATCGACTAGGAACGGTTTTTAGAATATACAGTGACTATAAGATGTATTTCATGATAGACATCTTCATGTTCTACCACATCTTACATACACTATAGTATATTCAAGGTCTTTATCAAAACAACAATAGTATATCACAATATAACAATATGAAGTAATATAAAGTCATTGCCATAAAAGTGTAAATAATATTAAACAAAAGATTGTTTATACAAAGAGTCATCAAAGCCCATAGCCACACAGTTGGCTCACTGGGCACCCACTCTTACAATCTCCCACTTGCCCTATAGCCAACTAGTCATACTACGTAGACCCATTGCTTCGCGATGTTTGTCAAACAATGGTCCTGGCAAGGGCTTAGTAAGCGGATCAGCGATATTGTCTGCAGAGGCCACTCGTTCGACAATGATGTCTCCTCTTTCCACAATCTCCCGGATTATGTGGTATTTCCTCAGTACGTGTTTGGATCTTTGATGAGACCTTGGTTCCTTTGCTTGAGCAACGGCACCCGTGTTGTCACAGTACACCGGGACTGGACCAACAAATTCAGGAATGACGCCCAACTCTTGGACGAACTTCCTCATCCAAACGGCCTCTTTAGCAGCAGCTGATGCTGCAATGTATTCAGCCTCAGTGGTGGAATCCGCTGTGGTGTCCTGCTTGGAACTCTTCCAAGAGACAGCACCGCCATTGAGCATGAACACAAAACCAGAGGTTGACTTCGAGTCATCCACATCACTTTGGAAGCTAGAGTCGGTATAGCCTTCCAATTTGAGTTCTCGTCCTCCATAAACCATGAACATATTCTTAGTCCTTCGCAAGTACTTAAGAATGTCCTTCACGGCTTTCCAATGCATTTGACCAGGATTAGACTGATATCTGCTCGTGAAACTCAGAGCAAATGCTACATCCGGTCTGGTAGATATCATCCCATACATGATACTACCTATAGCTGACGCATATGGTACATGTGTCATATTCTCTATCTCTTCATCAGTCTTGGGACACATAGACTTGGATAGAGAAACTCCATGATACATGGGTAGATGTCCTCTTTTGGACCCATCCATTGAAAACCGTTTCAATATGGTATCGATGTAGGTTGATTGAGTGAGTCCTATCATTCTCTTAGACCTATCTCTATAGATCTGTATCCCAAGAATGTAGGATGCCTCTCCCAAATCCTTCATCAAAAATCTACCTGATAACCATATCTTTGTTGACTGTAACATCCCTACATCATTCCCAATGAGTAGGATGTCATCAACATAAAGTACTAAGAATGTCACCGCATCCTTAACTACTTTCTTGTACACGCAAGGTTCCTCCGGGTTCTTGATGAAACCAAAATCTTTTATTGTTTCATCAAATTTCTGGTTCCAACTTCTTGATGCTTGTTTTAGACCATAAATTGATCTCTGAAGCTTGCATACCTTATGCTCGCTTCCCATGGATGTGTACCCCTCAGGCTGCTTCATATAGATTTCTTCCTTAATGTCTCCATTAAGAAAGGCAGTCTTCACATCCATTTGCCATATCTCATAGTCATACCATGCAGCTATGGCAATAAGGATTCTTATGGACTTGAACATTGCAACTGGTGAAAAGGTTTCATCATAGTCAACTCCTTGCCTTTGAGTATAACCTTTTGCCACCAATCGTGCCTTGTAGGTCAATACCTTACCATCAGGCCCAAGCTTTCTCTTGTAGATCCATTTACACCCTATTGGAACAATTCCATCAGGAGGATCTACTAAAGACCAAACTTGGTTTGTATGCATTGAATCCAATTCAGACTGCATAGCTTCAAGCCATAAATTTGAATCCGCATCAGAAATTGCTTCCTTGAAGTTTCTTGGATCACATCCAATGTCGGGTTCATCTTGATCCCCTTCAAGAAGAAGACCATATCGTACAGGAGGTCTAGAAGTCCTCTCGGATCTTCTAGGTTCAGGCGTGTCCGGTAATGGTTCCTGAGGCGTAGGATCGTTATTTTGTATTTCGGGTTCTTCTCGAACTTCTTCGAGTTCCATCATCTCGCCTTTCTTATCCAATAAGAACTCCTTCTCCAAGAAGGTGGCATTCCTAGAAACAAACACCTTTGTTTCAGCAGGATAATAGAAATAATATCCGATTGAATTCTTCGGATACCCTACAAAATAACATAAGCTGGATCGACTATCCAACTTATCTCCCACTGTCCGCTTCACGTAAGCAGGACATCCCCAAATCCTCAAGTACGAATACTTAGGAGCTTTGCCATTCCATAACTCGTATGGTGTTTTGTCCACTGCTTTAGTGTGGATGTTGTTCAACAACAATACCGCCGTTTCAAGCGCATAGCCCCAAAACGAAGGTGGAAGCTCAGTGAAGCTCATCATGGATCGAACCATGTCCAACAAAGTTCGATTACGACGCTCCGATACACCATTCAGCTGTGGTGTCATAGGAGGAGTCCACTGAGAGAGAATCCCATTCTCTTTCAGATAGTCCAAAAACTCGGTACTCAAGTATTCTCCACCTCGATCCGATCGAAGTGCTTTAATACTTTTACCTAGCTTGTTTTCTACTTCAGCCTTGAATTCTTTGAACTTTTCAAATGCTTCAGACTTATATTTCATTAAATATAAATACCCATACCTTGAATAATCATCAGTAAAGGTAATGAAGTAGGTGTGGCCATGTTGAGTCCCTACTCTAAATGGACCACAAACATCTGTATGGATCAAATCCAACAGATTCTGACTACGCTCAGGTTTCCCCTTAAAAGGAGATTTAGTCATTTTTCCTTTTAGGCAGGATTCACAAGTAGGTAGAGAGTTGATATCAGACATATCAAACATGCCCTCTCCCACTAGCTTGTTTATCCTCCTTGAGGAAATATGACCTAGCCTAGCATGCCAAAGGTTTGCCGGGTTTTGACTATCGATTTTCCTTTTGTTTGTTGTCGCCGGTTTATCAACATAATTCACTGGAACATCTTTTAGTTTTAAGTTGTATAGATCGTTTTCAAGTTGTCCATTTCCAATTAAACATTCATTCTTGTAAATATTGCAAATCCCATTCACAAAATTGCAAGAATAACCATCTCTATCAAGCATAGAAATAGAAATAATGTTTTTAATTAAATCTGGAACAAATAAAACATCTCTTAATAAAAACTTAAAATTGTTCTGCAAAAATGTCTCCTATAGCTTTGGATTTATCTCTGGAACCATTCCCGAGCCTTGACTGGGTCTCACCCATCCTTAGCCTATTACTTCTTGTCATCATTTGCAACTCATTGCAAATATGAGATCTACATCTGGTATCCAATACCCAAGAAGTAGTATTAAGAAAAACATTTTAATGTAAAAACATACCCTTTGCAGTTCGCAACTGCTTGAGGTATTCCTTGCAGTTACGTTTCCAATGACCGGTTTCTTGCAGTGATGGCAAACTTGTTTAGACTTGTCCAATTTTGCATGTAACATTTGGCCTTGAGATCATGGTCCAACCATTTCTCTAGTTCGGCCAACCTTTCGGCAGTTACATCAGCCGGGGCTGTTTTTGGAGAAGCCTTTTCTAACACTTTAGAAAATCTTTTCCGAACTTAGGACAATCTTAACTTATGGAATCATTCTGTATTGTTTGCGCCAATAAGTTTGTTTTGTTGGAGAATAGAAACATGTGGATTACTGAGATGAAACAGACATATATCAATGATTGTTTAAGCAATTTACTAAGACATAAAATAGGCGAATTTAATTTTATGAATCTCACTCCCACTATTTTAACAATTTCACTACCCTCTAGTGAAAGCGGGAAACTTTTTCCTTAGTGAGAACATGGAGTCCAATTGACAAACTTATGGTCCCGAATAATATCAGCCAACCATAATTCTCAAAAGGTAGAGCCCAATTGCTTCCAAAGCAACCCCCATGTGTTTACCTCATGTCCAATAAGGGCCCAATAATATGACGCCGTTTAAAGTGACATGTCAAGATGACCCATCAATATTAAGTTGTGATGGACGGTCGCCATGTGGATCCCCCAATAATATGAGCCGATCCCATGGGAGTTCCACCCAACTTACAACATTTGTCGATCCAATGTACAGCTTTCCGACGAACGGGCCCCCCCAATAATATGAGCCGGACCGTATCCGCGGGTAGCATCTCATACATTGACCGTTGATGGAAGGTAGGAATATTTAAACAAATTTAAATTTCCTTTATTTATCTTGATATCAATTTTAAATCATATTTAAAATGAGGGATTTTTAATTATAAAAATTTTGTCTCATCAATTCAATTTATTGCATGCTTGCCGGATTCACGCAATTTATGTCTAAACATGCATACAATCATAATATCAAATATTATATAGGATGATCGATTCCATTTCTAATTGACCCGTGGTTGCCAATCACGAGTCTTAGTCCAATCCTAGGTAATATGCAGTATGCAATGCAATCCTATTACATATGCTTCCAATTTACATTTCTTCAGTCTTTATTGTCTGCTGGGCCCACCATCTTCAAATCTTGATCTCCCACTAAATCTAATGCATTTACAATAAATAACAATGACAAGTAGGGGATACATTTTTAAGGGTGGGAACGGGCTATAAACCAAGCCCACTTTTATTACATATGACATTCATATCGGGCCATAAACCAGGCCCATTAATAAAACCAACAATAATAAAAACAAAATGTAAATTCCTGACATACACCTACAAAATTGGTCATGGCAATCGATCATCCTTATCCAATAACATTTAATTCAAAATTAATTTATTGGATAACATGCAGTGGCAATTCAAATTTAAACAAGATAAAATCATATTTTATATATAAAATCTCATTTCACATATAAAATCATATTTTATCTCTATATCAAATAAAATCATATTTTATCTATAAAATCCAATTTTACAAATAAAATCATATTTTACTCAATATATCATAAGATCATATCTTATCATCAATTGTACCAAAATAATTGATTTCAAAATTCAATTTACGGATAAAATATTAAAATTTTCCAAAAATTCAAATTTATCCAAAATCAATTTTAAAATTTACAGACTCGAACAATTCGATCCGAAATCTCGCGAACCAATCAAAAACAATTTTTGACCGGACCAAAAATAAAATTTTAACATATTAAAATTAATTTTTAATAAAAATATAATTTTTCCCGCGGGCCGCTCGGGACACTCCCGGGCCGGCCCGCACCCGGGGCGCGGGCCGGGGGCAGCCCGGCTGCCCCCTTAGGGCAGCAACAATTGCTGCCCTGGCGGCGCCTGGCGCCGCCGCTGGGTGGCGCCGAGCGCCGCCCCTGGGCGGCGCCGTGCGCCGCCCTGGGCAGCGCCGTGCGCCGCCCGGGGCAGCAACAATTGCTGCCCCACCGGGCAGCGATCCAATCGCTGCCCGGGTTTTGCCCCGGAAAAAAAATTTTTTTTTATTTAAAAATATTTATTTTGTTTTCCAAAAACCGAGATTCAAAAATTTTGTACAATCGATTAATTTAATCGTTTGATCTGAGCAACCTGGCTCTGATACCACTGTTGGAAAACGCGGCTCTCTGATCAATCACGATTGATACCCGGTGCAGCGGAAGTTTAAAATTTTTATCATGGAACAATTCCATGGTGTGGGTATCAACCATTCAACGATTAAATTATTGTGTGTGTAAAATTCAAATAACAATTAATTAAATTTTACCTTCAATCTCGAAGCGAGATTATTGGACACCACACAGATTTCTCTGCGCTTCTTGTATCTCCCAGGAACTGATGAACTCCTTCAATCAGGTCCACGAATGGGGTTTAAATCCCTCTGATAGATTGCACTAGAAAATCTATCAGATGTTTTTCTGCGAAGAGATTAAACGAATCTGATTCGTTATTCCTGACTGCAATTAAAAATCACAGACCGGAATTTCTCGGGCAGAGGGGGAGGGTTCGGCCGATTTCTTTTGAGAGGAGGCTAGGGTTTCGAAAATCCTGTCTCAAAAATTATGACCTGTTGTGTGTAATTTCTGTACTGCAATAACTTATTTATAATGCAGGCCACTAACACCTTAGGGCCCATTAGTCATAAGCTAGGGCCCGACAAGCAAAGCCCGCACGTTCAGAAATTAATATAAAATTCATCGTGACTCCGATCGATGAACCAATTTCACCAATGTGCACAGAAACCATTTCTGCACATTTTAAAGTCAAAATAAATTTTCCTGAATCCGAATTCAGTGGTTTCCAAAAATGTCCATCCCTATGTCATTTTAGGAAATCCTACTCCCTTACTCTTATTTAAGAAGTCCAACTCCTTAGTTCATTAAATTTAACTCTTTAAATTTAACTATCTCAACGGGGATTAAAACTCCATTACACTGTGTGACCCTCAATGGTTCAGGGATACAGCTAGCCGTGGGCTCACAACTCCTTGTGACTCGGAACAACACTTTCCGACTTGCCCAACGAATCAAGGTAAAGCGCCTAGCAACATCGCCCCATGATTCCCTAGGTATCACTGATAGTGCCTACAAGAACCAGTAGATTTTGGTTAGCGTACAGTACGGTCCCTTCATCCATATATCCCGATCGAATCAACAACCATTGGTATATCGAGAGTCGCTCAAGATTCGATAACTATGCAATGCATCTTGAAGATCAAATTAGTGACATCGCATGTGCTACTAAGAAACCATTTCTTAAATCACATCAAGTACTCTGGCCAGAGATTTGTCACACTAATATCTCCTCAGATCGCATAGGATATCCACACTCGCAAGTATGTGGTGAATCCTTGACAACAATGCATTGACTCCTATATGTGTCGTAACTGTACCCAATCTCGACACCTGATGACCCCCATAGAGTCGGTAAACGAGTCAAAGCACAGCACTAGCATATAGAGTCTCCATGATGTTTCAAGTCGTAAGGACTAATGGTGTACAACCAAAACCGCGGACTTTATCCACTCGATAAGTGATAACCACTTGGAAAGTCCGGATAGGGTAGTTCGATTATTCATCCTATGAATATCCATTTGCATGCTTCGAACATCTCCATGTTCCCTACCAATGAAACGTGGTACTCCGCATCGCAAATGCTAGTCTCAAACTCGAGCGATCCTTATCCTTATTATCGGACGGCTCAATCGACTAGGAACGGTTTTTAGAATATACAGTGACTATAAGATGTATTTCATGATAGACATCTTCATGTTCTACCACATCTTACATACACTATAGTATATTCAAGGTCTTTATCAAAACAACAATAGTATATCACAATATAACAATATGAAGTAATATAAAGTCATTGCCATAAAAGTGTAAATAATATTAAACAAAAGATTGTTTATACAAAGAGTCATCAAAGCCCATAGCCACACAGTTGGCTCACTGGGCACCCACTCTTACAAATACATCTTGAAGATCAAATTAGTGACATCGCATGTGCTACAAAGAAACCATTTCTTAAATCACATCAAGTACTCTGGCCAGAGATTCGTCACACTAATATCTCCTCAGATCGCATAGGATATCCACACTCGCAAGTATGTGGTGAATCCTTGACAACAATGCATCGACTCCTATATGTGTTGTAACTGTACCCAATCCCGACACCTGATGACCCCCATAGAGTCGGTAAACGAGTCAAAGCACAGTACTAGCATATAGAGTCTCCATGATGTTTCAAGTAGTAAGGACTAATGGTGTACAACCAAAACCGCGGACTTTATCCACTCGATAAGTGATAACCACTTGGAAAGTCCGGATAGGGTAGTTCGATTATTCATCCTATGAATATCCATTTGCATGCTTCGAACATCTCCATGTTCCCTACCAATGAAACGTGGTACTCCGCATCGCAAATGCTAGTCTCAAACTCGAGCGATCCTTATCCTTATTCTCGGACGGCTCAATCGACTAGGAACAGTTTAGAATATACAGTGACTATAAGATGTATTTCATGATAGACATCCCCATGTTCTACCACATCTTACATACACTATAGTATATTCAAGGTCTTTATCAAAACAACAATAGTATATCATAATATAACAATATGAAGAAAGATAAAGTCATTGCCATTAAAAAATGTAAATTATATTAAACAAAAGATTGTTTATACAAAGAGTCATCAAAGCCCATAGCCACAAGTTGGCTCACTGGGCACCCACTCTTTCAGTATCAACTAGTTATAAACATGTTTAGATCTTGTTCTATGTATGTTTGCATGTTTTGGGACATCATTATATTGAATTGGAAGGGTTGAAAGGATCAAATTTTGCTGTCAAAAACCAGAGCACAAGTCTACCCATAGTTGTGCTCGGTCTGCTCTTTTTAGCAGACCGAGCGCAGCCCAAAATTTTCCAAACCGAGAGTTGGATTAGAGGGGGCGAACGGTCTGCTCTTTTTGACCGACCCCGCGCACCCCTCTGTGCTCGGTCTGCTGTTTTTGACGGACAAAGCGCACTCCCCTTTGAAAAAAAATAAATTTGTTTGATCTTATCCCTTCCTTGTTTAATTAATGATGTTTAAGTTCTAATTGCCCTAAGAATGAGATTAGCAACCCGAGGCCCCACAATAGGTGGTATCAGAGAATAAGTTTCTTGGACTGAGATAGAAGTTGAGCGGGGTAGATTGAGTCACATGCATTTATAGTATTGCATGATTATGCATTACGTGATTTGATGATTTGATAAATTGCATGTGAGCATGATCTACTCTTGAAATTAAACTGCCTGATTTACTGATTTGTAAATTTTTTAATTTTCTTACTGATTTGTTATAAGATTTCTTCGGGTGATGTAAGCACCCAGAAGTGAATAGAATAGTGTCCTTTGGGTGACGTAAGCACCCCAGACTGAACAAAATTGTATGGTCAGATTGAACAGAACTGTGTTGCTCAGCTGAATGAAGTACCTCTGATTGAACAGAACAGTATATCAGCGAATGAATAAATGTTATTGCAGGTAGAAGTTGTTTTGCAGAGCTGAATCAGTTGTGCCAATATTTTGAATATACAGATGTATGATGCATCAGATTGATTATATACTAACTTCGAAACCTAAAAACCAGCTGATGTATTTTGATGAAGAAATGCTGAGAGAGCAGGGGTACATTGATTTGTGGATGATGAAGAAGCTTAAGATTGAGTGTTTAATTATGGCTTGAATTCGAAGATTATGTCTGAATAAATGTTGACTACTGAAATATTTTATGAAAGATATAGACAGGGTCATGAGAACTGAAGCTGAATGATGACGCAGAAGGAATGGAATTATAGATATGTCACAAGGTGTGAGATAATCACAACTTTAACTACAATTTCTATTCCAGAGCAGATATGAAGAAAATGAAATGAAAGTAGTTCTTTAACTCTAGCGGATCGAGACAGATTTATCTGAGTCTGAGTGCAGAGTATGATAGAAATTATTACACTCATTATGAAGAGAGATATCCTAGCAATCAGTGTAAAGACATTTCAAGCAGATGTGCTAGAATATGTTTGAAGCAAATTAAATTCTGAGAAGATTCGAATGAAAAACAGTTCCAGAATTATACAGAGGATCAGAATGAAATTGCACCTGAGAATGAGAACTACAGGTAAGCGATTTATTTTGTTTTAACCTGTTTATGTTATTGGTGCAAGAGATATATGATAGCTGAAAGCTTTGTTATATCTTAAACTCTGTATCAAGAAAGAGAATTTGTGAATTGAATTGAAGAATTGGACTACTGCTTCGATGAAATGAAACTGAACATGATTTTGTTCGTATTTGAGATATCTGTGTATGTTGCATGATAGCTGATTATGCAATAACCTAGTACAGATTAGCAGAAGATTGATAATAAGAAGCGATTAAATTAGATCAACAAGAACATAATGTGTATATGAATATGATGATATATTATGGGATTTAGAATTAAGATTCTTTGATTTCGGTTTGATCTATGATGTTTGATTACAGAAATGTTCCAAAATAAGAATATTTTATGCACTAGATATGTTCATGATCTAAACCAGAATTGGTAGATGTGCCAATGGTTAGAAGTTTTCAGATATATTCCAGTAAGATGCTTGACTTTAGTTTAAGTTGTGAACTAGAATTTAATCGCGAATTGATGAGTTTATGAATTGAATACTGCTTTTGAGGTTTATAGAATAGATGATGATATGAAAATCAGTTACAGATGAGTCTTTTATTTAATTATGCTGAAGTTACTACATCATAAAATCATGATTTTTGAAATTCTTGATATCGATTCTGAGGTTTTGTTATTCAACCTCAATCGATTTTGATGGACTCTTATTCTTTGTTAGAGTTTGACTTGATTTACTCATCTTGAGTTGAGATGCTAGTGAGTTGTTTTCACTTAGTAGATTGTCATTCAGAATATTGTTCTTTGGATGACCTTAACTTGAGTGAGTTTTCCTGATTATGAATTTCAAGAGTGATTGATTTTTTGATGTATACATTCAGTATATTTTGATATCTTTGAGTCGTAACTGATAGAATTTCCAATTCAAATTATCGGCAAAATTTTGGGTTGATGATATGAATTGCTGAGAATTGGCAAATAGAACGAAGAGACGAGATGAATGCTTGATTGATTGATCTTTCATTGATGTGCTTAAGTATCGAGATAAATGCTAAAACAGTCAGAATTTCTGTAATCTAAAGTAAGTGAAAATTGATTTGGAAGGATTAAAGCACATTGAGATGAGCTTAAGCGATTAGAATTCAATTGAGAAATAGAAATGAAGAATAAGATCGGCATTCAATCAATTGATTTCAGAGTTCTGTATCTTCTGGTTTGAATATTCAGACGAATATATAACCCATCAGAATGATTTTCGATTGAAAATGCGCCAGAATTGTTTTGAAAATGAAAGAAACACAGAAAGTAAATCACAGCGATTAGAATTCGGTAAAGAATGCTAGATGGAGATATGAATTTGAAATCTGTGTTATGATTGAAGTTGTTTACTTTGTATGGAGTACACAATAAAAAATATGTTGCAGAAGAACAAAAATTAAGAACACGAGATTTTTAACGTAGTTCGGTCAAAGGACCTACGTCTACGAGGCCACACCCAGATTTCAAATGATTTCACAAACGTTTCAATGTGTTACAACTAAATAAGGACTTAATCAAAAACTACAAGACTCCCTCTTGTTCATGACGCCTTAATGATGAACACGTTTGGTGAAGTCATTTGGCGAGCACGACTCGTCTTGATCCGCTTTGCTTGAAATCCCTTCAAAGTTGCGGATTTTCCTCTCCCGAGAACATCACCTTCCTCTCCCGAGGAATGTATCAAGCATCAATTGTAATCTTGTATCACCATAAAATACTCGAACAATCAACTCAGAATATATTTTAGTTATATTCACTCAACTTGTCTTACTTTCTGTCAGAACACACATTAGAACATGTATTTGATTTTTGCACTTGCCAGTTGTACCAAAAATGACGTTCCACCCCTCCTTATATTCCGCTCTCCTGCAGATATCTTATCACCTCCATTCAAGACAGAAAATCACACAAATAATATCATCTAAGCCTAATCAAAACAAATTTGATTTTTAAAACAACTCAAATGATAAGGCTAGCAAGATGAAATATTAACAACAATAAAACAGAAAGATAATATCACTACATGATTCAAAAGATAGTGTTCCAAAGCAATCCAAAAAAAATACTAACAAAACTAATTTAAAAGATAGAAGTTCAACTGCACAAAATATCACCGGTCAACAATCTCCCCCTTTGGATTGTTTTGGACACAAGCTTTCAAAAATATTACTCCCCTTTTGTGACGAAACATTCAAAGTAGCACATTCTATTTACGTGTGATGACAGTAGCAAGAAATTCATAAATCTTCCCCTGTTGATGTACTATCTCAGCTTGTTGGCCCAAGATTTTTTCAAGTTTGACATCCAAGCAAGCAATTGAGTACCGAAATAATTGAATCGCAGCACCAGTATTTATAGAGTTTTCAACTTGAGGAGGACTTGTGTTCTTAGAGGTTTGAGCTTGAGCAGATTGGTCCTCCCCCTGAATATCAACCAGATGTTTGCCTTCCAAAAACCGATCAGTGAGTATATGGAATTTTGAAGCAGAAATTCAGAGTTCTCGATCCAGTCTAATAGCATGTTGTGACTTCAGAATGCCACAAATCAAAGATGGAAACACCAAATGAGTACGAGAAGAACGACCATCGGCATGAGACACCACCTGCTTAAAGATATACTCACCTAACCTGAGTTGCAATCCTTTACCAACTTGAAACAGAAACCGGCCAATTTCTTCATCAATGGTCGTGGCATGTGATGTGGGAAACTAGTTACACAATCCAATTCTACTCAAAATAGCATCTTTGGAGGTGAGAGTAGAGCTACAAGGCCTAGACTCCCACTTTGTGGGAACACCAATAAGTTCAGTAGCAACCTCATCAAGATCAATGTATTTATCAGGAACATACTCACACAAATCATCAGATTCAGTATGTGAACGACCAAAGTACTCATCAATAATAGCTGGACTGAAATCAAATACATGACCCCGAATGTAGACCTTATGATAAAAGGGTGAACCAGCAATCAAACTTTGTTGGGACATATTTGCATAGAATTCATAGACAATGTCCATGAAATATGAGTTGGGTTTAGTGACTGTGAGCATCAAGTTTTCTTTCAATAACAAGTCAGTGATAGTTCCTAAAACACCCCCTTTTTTAGACCAAATCCTTTCTGCAATAATTGGCTGTGTTGACATGCTACTCCAGTTGACTTTATTTGCTTTGCTAAAGAAAAAATGTGAGAAGGCCTGGGAAGAGTCATACCTCAGTGTTCTCGAGGAAGTATTTTCAGCCCTTTGTGAAGCCATTCTGGTTGTGCGAGACTGTTGAGCTTGTGAAGAGATACCAGAGCTCGTGGGATGTTGACGCTTGTCTCGAGTCCTGAAATCTGTAGTAGCTTTCTGGGAGGGTACACGAAACTTATTACTTTCATTAAGAGGGCATGCTTCTTTCCTTTTCTTGGTAATTTTGGACGTCTTGGAAATTTTTTCTTTGACACTAGCTCGCGTCCGTGAAGAAATTGAATCCACAGGAAACATAAATTCGCTTTGTTTTGATCCAGTACCCTTAGTCTCAACTGACTTCTCATTAATAGAAATATCATCTACATCAGATTGTTTATCCTTACATAATTTGGATGCAGATGTTGTTTGTTCGGGACTTTTTTGATTCATAAGTTCATAAAACTCAGCATCAGAAGTAAAATCATCCCTATCACTTGGAATTTCGAAGTGTGGAGAAACAGGGGGTGGGAAGACTACCTTGTGAGAAAATACAGTGTCTTTGTTTGAGACTTTGACCGATTCCATATGTTGATCGGGTTCTTTGAGTTCTGAAGCCCTAGGAATTTGAGATGAATTCATGTGATCGGTGGTCGGGCTCGAGGTATGCGATGGTGTCCCTTGCGATTTCTGCTCCGAAGTTGGCTTAGTCTGATAAACCGCCATATCAAGATATGGAGAAATAACCGAAATCGGTGATGGAGACAACACTGGCTCTCCGTTCTTGACCAGTCGATGAAGATGGTGAGAGGTAGGAGTCGACGGTACCCCTATTGAGTCGGATTCATTGCCCTGTAATCCTTTGAGCGAGCTTTGACCTCTTGTGTGTACCATGATTTGAGCAAGTGGAACTGAAAAATTCTGATTCCGCCAAGATCAAGCATGAGAGAGGAAGAGATACGCAAAATTAAATAATGTGAACCAAGAAGCAAATAGGTTTAACGGTGGTAGAGAATAGAAATAAAGGCCCAAACAACATATCCTCTAATGATCCAGTATAATAGACAAAGCACACTTAAAGGCCCAACAAATTTAATAATAATCACTTTGGGCTCACAAATTCGAGAGTGTGAAATACAGAGAAAAAAAAACAAAGATGTGTGAGAGAGAGAAAAAAAATTATAGTAGAATATATCTCAACAAGTTTATATTTCACGAAAACCTAACTTTGTCAAATTTTATGAGGGTGAAATGTCTAAGAGAACCACTATTTTTGTCCCAAAAAAAAAACAAAGAATCCAGTTCAAACTCACAGCCAAATTACAGTGCATTGGTAGCTCCCACTCTAAAGCAACATTCACCTGGGTTGTTTAGGTAGCTTTTTCCCAATTATGCACTTCAAATTTTCCCAATATATATATATATATATATATATTTTCTCACTAGTTGGTAGCTCACACTCTAAGAAAACCTTCCATTGGGTTTTTTTAGGTAGCTTTTTTCAACTACCACTTAAGAATAAGATTTGAGATCACATCATCAAATTTTTTTTTTTTTTAAAATGGCCAAGAACTGATCTAGAGTCACTAGAGATTCTCTTTAATTTTATGATGAGACTAGTAGTCAGGTTCCCTATGTCACACACCGCAAAAAAATTTGAAGTTAAAAAATCGTGATTTTCTAAACTTGAGAGTACAAGAGAAAATATCATATATCACACACACCCAAAGCTTTTCTAAGTGTTTCAAACTTCACAGAATCTAGAGGATTAGTGAATATATCTGCAATTTGTTTCTCTGTTGGAACATGTTCCAAAACAACCTTTTTACATTCAACCAAATCACGTATGAAGTGATGACGAATGTCGATGTGCTTTGTCCTAGAGTGCTGAACTGGATTTTTAGAGATATCTATTGCACTCATATTGTCACAATAAACTACTAAAGCATCTTGTACAATACCGTAGTCCTCTAGCATTTGTTTCATCCAAAGTAATTGTGTGCAACAACTTCCAGCAGCAATGTATTCAGCCTCAGCAGTTGACAAAGAGATGGAAATTTGTTTCTTACTATGCCACGAGACCAGGTTACATCCCACATAAAAGCATCCTCCAGTTGTGCTTTTTCTGTCATCCGAGTTGCCAGCCCAATCTGCATCACTAAATCCTGCCAGACAAGTGTTAGTATCCTTAGAAAACCAAATTCCATAGTTAGATGTACCATTAATATAGCGAATAATCCTCTTGACAACCTTCAAATGAGTTTCCTTTGGATTAGCTTGATATCTTGCAAAGACTCCTACAGAAAAACATATGTCAGGTCGACTTGCTGTGAGATATAACAGGCTACCAATCATGCTTCTAAATAATTTTGTATCTACTGAGACTCCATGTTCATCCTTGGTCAATTTTTCAGTTGACCCCATTGGAGTTTTCATGTGTTTTGCATTATCGAGTCCAAATTTCTTCACTAGACTCCTTGCATATTTTGTTTGAGAAATGAAGATCCCATCCTCGCATTGTTTCACCTGTAACCCTAGAAAGTAGGTTAATTCTCCTACCATGCTCATTTGAAATTTAGCTTTCATTTGATTCACAAATTCATCTACTTCAACCTGAAAAGTAGATCCAAAAACAATGTCATCGACATATATTTGAGCAATAATAATATGAGAATTAATGTGTTTGATAAACAGAGTTTTGTCTACTCCCCCTCTCTTGTAGCCCTTGCTAGTAAGAAACTGAGTCAATCTCTCGTACCAAGCTCTTAGAGCTTGCTTCAACCCATACAGAGCTCGCTTGAGTTTGAACACGTGATCAGGATGATACGGGTCCTCAAATCCTTTTGGTTGCTCAACATAGACTTCTTCATTCAAAAAACCATTTAAAAATGCACTTTTGACGTCCATTTGATATAGTTTAAAATGAAGTGAGCAAGCAATATCAAGAAGTAATCTGATAGATTCAAGTCTAGCAACAGGAGCAAAGGTTTCTTCAAAGTCAACTCCCTCAATTTTAGAGTAACCTTGAGCAACGAGTCTAGCCTTGTTTCTAATAACTGTGCCAAATTCATCAGATTTATTCTTATATATCAATTTAGTTACAACGACATTGAAATCTTTCGGCCTGGGAACCAAGATCCATACGTCATTTCTAACGAATTATTATAATTCTTCATGCATTGCATTTATCCAAGCATCATCTAGTAGAGCTTCCTTCACATTTTTAGGTTCATATAAAGCATACATACCTGACCATGTTATCATACCTTCTTCTTGGTACATCTCGAGTTTGTATACCTTCGTTGGGATCACCGATTATTGCTGAGGAAGGATGGTTCTTTTTTATTCTGGATGAAGGCTCCTTTTCAGAAGTGAATGGTTGATCCTGAGATTGCTCAGTAGGTTCGTTTGTATTCTGCAAGCTTTCTGTCTCATGTAATGTCCCAACAGGTTCTGAAACATCTTCTTGATCAGAAGATTTTTCGTTGATTTCTCGTGATTCCACCATGAAATCTCCTACTTCATCTTCGGTGGAGTATTTACTCAAGTCATTCTTGTCATCAAACACAACGTTAGCTGATTCCATTATGGTTTGAAACCTCAGATTGTAAATACGATAGACACGACTATTATTGGAATAGCCAATAAACACACCTTGGTCACTTTTAGCTTGGAACTTACCCCGATGTTCTCGATCATTGAGAATGTAGCATACACAGCCAAACACATGAAAGTAGTTAAGGTTTGGATTCTTACCTTTCCAAATTTCATACGGAGTTTTTGTGATACCTGGCCTCAAATAGACTCTATTTATTGTATAGCATGATGTGTTGACAGCTTCTACCAACAGTTTCATTGGAAGTTTCTTTGAATTTAGCATGACTCGAGCCATTTCTTGAAGTGTCCTATTCTTCCGTTCAACAATCCCATTTTGCTGTGGAGTCTTTGGGGCTGAAAATTCATGACTAATTCCCTGCTCATTGCAAAATTTAGCAAACATAATATTTTCAAATTCCCTCCCATGGTCACTTATAATCCTACCAATGATGCACTGTTTTTCATTCATGATCTTGACACACAACTGTTTGAAGTAATCAAAAGTATCAGACTTTTCTTTTATAAAGTTCACCCAAATAAATCTATAATAATCATCAACACACACAAAAACATATCTTTTTCCACCAACACTTTCTACTTGCATAGGTCCCATAAGGTCCATGTGAAAAAGTTCAAGTAATCTGGTTGTTGTGAACTTGTGTATTGCACTGTGTGGAGCTCTCGTTTGTTTCCCGAGTTGACAAGGTCCACAAATTTCTGGGATTTTCTTTCCTAGCTTTGGTATTCCTCGAACTGCTCCTGCATTCACAATTCTGATCAGATTGTCATTATTCAAGTGACCCAATTTTTGATGCCAAATATCAATATCATCATTACTAGTATTATGGCACAAAACTGGGGCAGATTTAGAAATTAAGACGGATAAGATATAGCAGTTGTCCCCAGATCTAGATCCCTGCAAAACACAGACATTGTTTGAATCAAGTACTTCACAACCATTTTTATTGAATTTCACATGTAAGTCTTGGTCACACAATTGACTGATGCTTATGAGATTTGCTTTGAGCCCTTCAACATACAACACATTCTTGAACTTAGGACATCCTGGAACATTAAGTGTTCCTTTTCCTAATACTCTTCCTTTCATGCCATCACCAAAAGTTACTTTCCCTTCTTTACATTCCTTGTAGTTTGTAAGAAGTGATAGATCGCCTGTCATGTGCCTAGATGAACCACTATCAAAATACCAAGAGTTGTTAGAATCACTTTTCATAGAGGTATATGCAACATAACAGTTCAAATCGGATTTTCTAACCCAAATCTTCTTACCCGAGTTCTGAGGGATATTAGTTCTGAAGTGCTGTCTATATGTTTGATATATAAAGGGCACGGTTTTTCTTCTTCTAAAATCTCTGATGTAATCATAGCATTTTGGTCTTATGTGACCAGATTTTCCACAGTAGTGACATATGGGAATAAATGACTTACCTTTATATCCATGACGATGATTCATTCTGGTTTCTTTCACAAATTTAGTTCCTGAAGATAGACTGTTTTCTTGATATCCTAGCCCAGTTTTATCTCCACTGTTTCTCTGCAAAGATAAGACATGATCAAGATTAGCGGTTCCTACATTAAACATTTTAATGCGCTCTTTCAATAAATTAAGTTCATGTAGAGCATTTGTTAATTTTATTTTACTCCCTGCAGCATCCTGTTCATGTTCTTGAGCCACTCTCTTCCATTCTTCTTTCTCATGATCAAGCAGCTCCGTTTTCTCTACCAGTTGCGTGTTCTTTGTACATACAATCTTCCACATACGATACATTTTTGAATATGCCTTCAACACTTCAGTTTCTTCTATTTTATTTCCACTGCCTTCATCATCTTGCGAGTCAGTTTCAGATTCAAAATCAAATATCTCGGTCTTTGTTTTATTGCTTGTTGCGACATCTGGTAAGACTGGTTTTGAACAGTGAGTTTTCAACAGCTCTTTCCCTGATAGATTGGTATGAGCAGTTAGTGCAACATGGTTGCTCACGTGTCTGTCAGTCTCATCTTGGCTTTCTTCTGACTCATCATCACTCCAAGTAGAGTTCATGGCTTTATTCTTCTCTTTGATGGTATTTGCACATTCTACTTGAATGTGTCCAAAGCCTCCACATTCCATGCACTGTATTCCTTTGAATTTGTTCTTCTCTTCAGTGCTACCAGCATCCTCCTTGTTTTTCCTGAAATTTCGAGAATTGTAATATTTGTTAGCTTTAGATGGATTCCAGGTTTTTCTTTGATTTTTAATTCTTTTCAACACTTTAGTAAAGTTTTTGGTAAGTAAAGCAAGTGACTCAACCAAATCATTTTCATTGTCAGATACATCACTTCCCTCAATATTTTGAGTTTCGGCTTTCAAGGCAATCCCATTGTCCTTTCTTTTCTTCTTAAACTTCAGTTCGAATGTGAGCAGTGATCCCATTAGCTCATCCAAACGCATGGAATCAATGTCTTTGGCTTCCTCGATTGCTGCAACTTTCATGTCAAATCTTTTTGGAAGCAAACGTAGTGTTTTTTGAACGAGTTTTGCGTCTGAGTATTTTTCTCCTAGAGAAAATGTTTCGTTAGAAATATCACACAATTTCGTGTTGAAATCGTTAAAAGTCTCATCCTCCTCCATCTTCAGCTCTTCGAACCTGGTAGTTATAATTTGTAGTTTAGAAATTTTGACAGCTGCTGTCCCTTCATATGCTGTCTCCAAAATATTCCAAGCGTCCCTAGCAGATTCACAAGTAGATATTAGTTTAAACTGATTATTATCAACAACAATAAAAATGGCATTTAAGGCTTTTGCATTAGCCATTCCAAGTCGTTCTTCATCTGCAGTCCACGTGTCTTCTTTCTTCAGTATGGTCTCTTTTTCTTCACCAACTTTTTCCATTGGAGGAGTGAAAGAGTGGGTGCCCGGTTAGCCAACTTGTGGCTAAGGGCTTTTGTGACTCTATGTATAAACAATCTTTGTTTAATATAATTTACATTCATTAATGGCATTTTCTTTGTCTTTCTTCATATTGTTATATTGTGATATACTATTGATATTTTGATAAAGACCTTGAATATTCTATAGTGTAAGTAAGATGAGATAGTGAATAAAGAGAGATCACTATTATGAAACACATCTTATAGTCACTGTATATTCTAAACAGTTCCTAGTCAATTGAGCCGTCCGCTAATAAGGTTAAGGATCGCTCGATATTGAGACTAGCATTTGTGATGCCAAGTACCACGTTTCATTGGTAATGGACATGGAGATGTTCAAAGCATGCAAATGGATATTCATATGATGAATGATCGAACTACCCTATTCGGACTTTCCAAGTGGTTATCACTTATCGAGTGGATAAAGTCCGCGGTTTTGGTTGTACACCATTAGTCCTTACTACTTGAAACATCATTGAGACTCTATATGCTAGTACTGTACTTTGACTCATTTACCGAATCTATTGGGGTCAACAGGTGTCGGGATTGGGTTACCCAGTTACGACACATATAGAAGTCGATGCTTTGTTGTCAAGGATTCACCACATACTTGCGAGTGTGGATATCCTATGCGATCTGAGGAGATATTAGTGTGACGAATCTCTGGCCAGAGTACATCATGTGTTTTAGGTTACTCGGTTTTCCTAGTAACACATGCGATGTCACTATTTGATCTCCAAGATATAATGCATAGTTATCGAATCTCGAACGACTCTTGATGCACCAATGGTTGTTGATTCGATCGGGATATATGGATGAAGGGACCGTACTGTACGCTAACCAAAATATACTGGTTCTTGCAGGCACTATCAGTGATACCTAGGGAATCATGGGGCGATGTTGCTTGACGCTCTTACCATGATTCGTTGGGCAAGTCGGAAATTGTTGTTCCGAGTCACAAGGAGTTGTGAGCCCTGTATCTCTGAACCATTGAGGGTCACACAAGTAATGGATTACTAAACCCCGTTGAGATAGTTAAATTTAAAGAGTTTAATTTAATGAAAGAGAAGTTGGACTTTTTAACTAAAAGGGAGTGGAATTTCCTAAAATGACATAGGGATGGACATTTTTTGGAAATCACTGAATTTGGATTCAGAAAAATTATCTTGACTTTAAAAGGTGCAGAAATGGTTTCTGTGCACATTGGTGAAATCGGTTTATCAATCGGAGTCATGATGAATTTTATATTAATTTCTATAATAACGGGCTTGGCTTGTTGGGCTTAAGTTATGGATTGTGGACCCTAAGGAGTTAGAGTCCTAATACAATCATAACTTAATCTAGTGTAGAAATTATCTATAAATAGATGAGTAGTGTTCGAAAATCACAAGAATTCATTCTAGCAATTTTCGAAAATCACTCATATTATTTCAAGGGGATTTTTGAAATCCTCTGTCCCTTTTTGAGAAAATTCAGTTTGTGATTTTTACGGAAAATTACATTCTGAATTGACAGATCAAATCTGTTTATTCTCATCGATAAACATCTGATTGATTTCTAGTGCAATCAATCAGAGGGTTTCTGTTTTCTGTTCGTGGACCTTATTCCGGAGATTGATCGTGAAGCCATCGGTTCCCGGAATATACAAGAAGAGCAGATTAAATTCTGTTGGTGTCCATAATCAAGATGTTGCTTGAAGAGGTAAAAATATAATTGTGATTTTATCTTTACTTGCATAATTTAATCGTAAAGTTTTGATACCCATGATATGGAATCGTTCCATATATAAAAATAAAATTTTTTAAACTTCCGCTGCTCCGGGTATCAATTCTTAATTGATCTGAACACGTTTTCCAACAAGGAGTCCATCCTGTCACAATAGATCTCCAGGCTTTTTCATCGACAGATTTAATGAAAGCTTCCATTCTTGCTTTCCAAAATGGGTAATTAGTCCCATCCAAGAGTGGAGGTTTGTTCATAGAATCTCCTTCTCTTCCAGAATCCATCTCTGCAACAACAATAAAACACAGAATAATTATTCGGATCTCACTTAGTACTAGGTAAAGTGAACCTCTCTGATACCAATTGAAATTTGTGTTATGATTGAAGTTGTTTACTTTGTATGGAGTACACAATAAAAAATATGTTGCAAAAGAACAAAAATTAAGAACACGAGATGTTTAACGTAGTTCGGTCAAAGGACATACGTCTACGAGGCCACGCCCAGATTTCAAATGATTTCACAAACGTATCAATGTGTTACAACTAAATAAGGACTTAATCAAAAGCCACAAGACTCCCTCTTGTTCATGACGCCTTAATGATGAACACGTTTGGTGAAGTCATTTGGCGAGCACCACTCGTCTTGATCCGCTTTGCTTGAAATCCCTTCAAAGTTGCGGATTGTCCTCTCCCGAGAACATCACCTTCCTCTCCCGAGGAATGTATCAAGCATCAATTGTAATATTCTATCACCATAAAATACTCGAACAATCAACTCAGAATATATTTTAGTTATATTCACTCAACTTGTCTTACTTTCTGTCAGAACACACAGTAGAACATGTATTCGATTTTTGCACTTGCCATTCGTACCAAAAAATACGTTCCACCCCTCCTTATATTCTGCTATCCTGCAGATATCTTATCACCTCCATTCAAGATAGAAAATCACACAAATAATATCATCTAAGCCTAATCAAAACAAATTTGATTTTTAAAACAACTCAAATGATAAGGCTAGCAAGATGAAATATTAACAACAATAAAACAGAAAGATAATATCACTACATGATTCAAAAGATAGTGTTCCAAAGCAATCCAAAAAAAAATACTAACAAAACTAATTTAAAAGATAGAAGTTCAACTGCACAAAATACCATCGGTCAACAGAATTGAAGCCTCAGATCAAAGTGGATGAATTTTTTGTGATTGATTATCTGATTGTGCTTGATGTTTCCGAAAAGAAATATCAGATTTTGAAAGAAATACACAACAATGAATTCAATATTCATCCAGTAATTTTTTTATCACAAGATAAAGCGAACATATGTAACCGAATTAGTACGTTTTAGAAGTTAAACGTATAGAAAGAATTTTTGATGAATTTGAAAATCATTGACTAGATTGGTTCAATGACAGTTTAGAAACTCCAGAATTGGAATGAGATCATGATTTGAAAGAATATTTTGCGAAACTACCAAGATGAAGCAGTATTATTGATGTAAATTGTGGTAGTGATGATTGAATTGAGTTGAATTACTAAATACTATGATATGACTTATGATCAGCTTGATTTACATTACTGCATAAGATGATATGACTGAGGATCAAATCACTGATTTGTGATCAGAATTGTTGTGAGATTACATAGTAAGCCAAGGATTATTGTTTCATATTGAGACAGTAGGTTTACTATTGAATTATGATTCAGAGTATCTATAACTTTGAGTACTCTTTGATGTAAAAGTATAACATATTATCCTTGAAGGATAGTCAGGGCAGATGAATCGAATTTCAAGAAGAAAGTATATCGGACATAATATAGATTATCAAAAGCTCCGAGTACTTTGGAATCTATGAATACAACATATTCTTCTCTGATTAATGGATAGTCCGAATTGACTAATCAGATTTTTCAGAATATGCTGTATGAGATGTGAATAACAACTATCTATTCAGATATGTTAAGAAGTAATGATATGATGAAATTACAGGAATGATTGAAATCTATTGTCATGATAGAGACTTTAGATTTATTTGATCGAATTGTGGCATTGATTGATCGATGTTCTGAGTGTTTGGTTATATGTGATTGCATTATACCATTATCTGACAAATGGATTGCTTGAATTGATTTTCCATAATTTGAGAATATTCTCAGAACCTAAGTACCTGATTCGGTATTAATTGACTTGATGTATTGCCACTTAATAATTATGATTCCTATAACATCTATCAAGTCGATATTGAGATAATGATTTGATGATATGATGAGAAATAAATCAAATTTCTTTGTGTTGAAATGATATTGCAGAAGTATCCGATAACAAATCAGATGTGATTTGAGATACACAAAGATTACGAATATGAATCTATATGAAATGAGAACAGAGAAAAAGAAACAGAGTTAGCAATTGAATGATAGATATAACTTTTAACAGCTGAAACTGATTAGTTAAGCGAAAAAGTTATTCTTGAAATATCATTCGATTCAGAATAGAGAAAGAGCAGTGTTTGATATACAGATTTTGAACCGATGAACATAATGATAGTTGATATATCTTCTATGCAGAGAACATAATGATATAGAGAAAGAAACAAGTCGTCACTGAAGCTGAATTTCACTGACTGAGATGTTAGACAGAATTGATGATTTTCGTGAAAGATTTATTCTTTTCAGCTTGATATGATGGATCTGATTTGTTCCACGTATCTAAGTGAAGTAAGTATCAGTCGATTCTTCCTACGTGCTTTAATTAGATGAAATAACGACTGAAGAGATTCTGAGTTAAGTCGAATATTCGATAGATCCTTGATTAAGGAGAGAAACAACTCAAAAAGACGTCTTTTCAGTTAATTTAAGTACAAATGAATTGATACAGAATACAAGAGAATAGAAGCAGATTAGAAGAAATAATCTGATAAGAGATGAAGAGATGAGATACGAAGTTCAGAGTTATATGATTGAAGTGAGAATCACTTCAGATGATTATTCAGTCTATCAGACTTGATATTTCGACTGGATACGATTTCGAGGACGAAATCATTCCTTAGAGGGGAGGAATTGTAAGACCCAAAAATATTAAATTATTAATGATGGGATTTGAGAATTAAATTCCATATTTTGGGCAAATATTGATTTGAGAAGTTATGAAAATTATAGATTTACTTTCCAAGCCGAAAATATTTAATTTGAGAATTTACGGATTATGAGATTTAAATTCCGAGAATTCTTAAATTAAAAGATTAAATATTCGATTTGCATATTTATGGAATTTAAGATTAAATTCCAAGTTTCGAGAATGAATATAATTTAATTCGAAGGTGAAACCCGATCAGAGACTGATTTGAAATATCGAAGTTTCAAGGGCTGAAGTGCAAAAGGCCGGGATTAATTGATTTAATCCGAATTTATTTAATTTTAATCTGAGTATATTTAATTTGAGAATATTTAGAGTTTTGATTTAAATTCTAATATTCTTAAATTATTTAGGATTGAACTTGAATTAAAAAGAAGACCGATGACTGAATTGCAATTTACTAAGTTTCAGGGGCTAAATTGCAATATTGATTGAATTTATCAAAATTATTATGAGATTATCAGCATGTCAACGTGTACAAGGCATAAGGAATTCAGAATTTTGAGCAGAGAAGCCGAAGCCTTTTCTTTTCTTTGAAATTCTTATTTTCAAAACCCCGTAACTTTTGTTCCAATCGTCCGATTTCAATTCCGAAAAGTGTTCTGGAATCCTTGCGACAAGGAATTCGATTTGATGTAAGTATTGCGAGGTTTCTGATATATTTCGAAATCAGAATGTTGGAAAGATCAGACGTTGAGCATGTATCTTGATTTTTATGGTTTATATCTTTCCGTATCGATGTCGAATCGGTTATTTGAGGTCGTATGACTTCTAACGAGTTTTCACAGCATGTATCTCGAATGTATACTTCTGATATGCTGAGAATATGATGTTATTTTGCTGATATGTGGATGAGAATCCATAATTAAAGTTGAAAATGGTTTCGATATGTCGTCGGTTACCGATTTTGAATTGCTACGCCGTTAATTTGTGTATTGGATTGAGTTTGAGTATGGAGTGTCGAGCCAAACATGTTTGTAACTAGTGCTGATGGTTATAGCATTTGATTACTTCATTTCAGCGATGATAAGATGTGATGACTCGAGATTGACGACTTTGAACCGAAGAAAGATTTGAAGAAGGTTTGAAATGATTTTGATTGAAGATATATTGATGATTTTGAATCGATTTTGAACTGATTGAATAGAATGACGTTTGATATGAATGTTTTGATGCTATGTTTCAGATTTGAAGCGTTCAAAACCGAAGAAATACAAAGTTATAATGACGACATTGCAAGTCAGGGATTTGAAACTCGAGAATGACGTTTCTTGAGTTGTCCCACCAAAACCACATACTTGTTATTGTTTTCATTTGATTTTGATGTTGTCGATCCATCTCAGGTAGTGTATCTTTGAGTTTGAGTCGATATGATTATGATACGATGATGATATGAATTGATTCTATGCCAAGATCTGAGGCGATCTTATTTTCAAGTCTGAGATGACTTTGATAGATGGATATCCATGTCAAGATTGGTTACGAATCTTGATGGCAATGACGATATATGAATCAGGAGTTGATATGATTTATTTAACGCATTTATATGTCGATTGTACTGGGAATGTTTTCTCACCGGAGTTTATCCAGCTGTTGCTTTGTTTTATATGTGTGCATTGCAACAGATGGGGCAAGAGCTGGCCAAGGTCATCGAGGGTAGCTCCTGAGAGAGGATAGATATGTGGACTCGGGTTGTGTAGCTGATTTGATGAGTTTAGAAGACTATCAAGCATGTTGTAAACACTTATAAATGTTGTTCTTCAGAAGTTGATGAACACCTTGTATAGTTTCATGCTTTTGTTGAATTTCTAATGGTTGGTTTGATGTATCAAATTGTTATAAACATATTTAGATCTTGTTCTATGTATGTTTGCATGTTTTGGGACATCATTATATTGAATTGGAAGGGTTGAAAGGATCAAATTTTGCTGTAAAAAACCAGAGCACAAGACTGCCCAGAGATGTGCTCGGTCTGCTCTTTTTAGCAGACCGAGCGCAGCCCAAAATTTTCCAAACCGAGAGTTGGATTAGAGGGGGCGAACGGTCTGCTCTTTTTGACCGACCCCGTGCACCCCTATGTGCTCGGTTTACTGTTTTTGACGGACCCCGCGCACTCCCCTTTGAAAAAAAAATTAAATTTGTTTGATCTTATTACTTCCTTGTTTAATTAATGATGTTTAAGTTCTAATTGCCCTAAGAATGAGATTAGCAACCCGAGGCCCCACAAATTTCGTCCTCAAAATAAATCTTAAGTACTGATACATTCTTGAATAAGAAATACATGTTCTTTCAAATGATTTAGTAAACATCATGGTCTTTCCACACATGTCAGATTTGTATACATTGTCCCTTCGGATAGTTGTTAAAACTCATCTATCACATATCATCTTAACTGTGATACTTAGAACACATTGTGGATTATAGACCCATAAAACAACAATACTTGCTTGAACTATATCTCACATATTGTCCAATATACCAATTAGACTAATAAATTCCAGAGATATCTTTCTTGGTTAAGTAGTGATAGCAACACTCTGAGAATTAACTCTTGGTTTCTCAATATAAATTGTTTTCCAAAATTCTTTTTCCCGAACATTGAAATATCACATCCTCGTTCGCACAACTTGTCAAATGGTATCTCACCATTATTACTGTGATAACTTGTTAATTACTACCCAATCATTGAAACCTGATTCCGCCAAGCTGGTCAAAAACTCAGAATACAGATACTATATCCAAACTGATCATCAGTCTCCATATGATCGGTTGTATTTCAGTGACAATATTCCTTAATACATGCTAGAAACTCCCCCAGAATCTGGGAAAAATTTTAAACTTTCCACCTCTAGAAATTCTTACAGATAAGCCATGAAGATTCACGATCTCTCGAATGTGTAATCAATCACTACTATCAAAAAGTAACATATTGATTATACAAAAGTATTATGTTGTCTTGGTGATTCAGTACATCACAATCCTAATTGTATCATAGTTTCTCGAGAATACCGGCAATTTGTTCACAAATTCATTATGATAATTCCTATTTTCACTCAGGAATCGATACCCATGATGGAAATTTATGGATTGTCGATGTTCAGTCTAAATCTACTGACTCACTTAACATCAGAAAACATACTAATACAAAATGTTTCATTTCTCTTTACCGAAACCGAGTACCCAAATCCTTGTACTAAAAACTAACATTACACATGTAACAACGTCATTGTCCACAATTCTTGATTTCCTGAACTTTTAAGATTCTCATCGAATCCTAATCGTAATTCACAAGCAACATCATTTGATAATTACAAATTCTTAACTCTGCTTGTAGCAATTTTATATCCAATCATATGTTGATCTAACGTGTAGTAACCCGTATCCTAAATTAATGATTAATTGATAATTAATCAGGTGATCATGTTTAGATTAAGTAAAACATGATTAAGGAATTTCCAAAGGGGTCTAAAGAATTCAAAAAATGAATCCAGAACACTCGAGAATGGCCGAAAAGGTTCCGAGGGTTCGGAGGGATCGGATGCTCTGAACTAGGTTTGGAAGGTTCGAACCTAGAATGGAGCCAATGCCTAAAGAACGGATGCTCTGATGAGTTAGGAGAGGCTCCGATCTTGCATGGCCAACTGTCCGAAATTAATTTATCTTTGATGATGTCACTGAGGGGACTTCGGACGCTTCGAAGGTAGATCGGAGGCTCCGAACTAGTGTCGGCAGGCGTCCTCTAGAAGCTAGACATGTGGTTGGCTGAGGGAGTTTGGACGGAGGTTTCTGACGCTCTGATCAGGATCGGAGGCTCCGAACGTGTGATCAGACAGTCCGATCGCTGTCTATTTAAGGGGCAGCCAAGATCATTTCTTAGTGCACCTTCTTCCTCATCTCTCTTCTTCTTCTTGCATTATTTTAGCCTTTTAGGGACTTTATAGGTGTCCTATTGCCAAGCTGAAAGTGGCTAGGCGCTACGGGGCTAGTAGCGGAGCTGTTCCTAATTTTTGGGACTATCGCCATCAGCGGGCTGACGAAGGACGAAGGTATAACTTTTGCTTCCTAAAAATATTTAGGAGTATGCAATAACTTAGTTAAGGCTTTTAGAGCTTAAATAATGATGCATGAATATTTTTATTGTAGAGCTGTTGATAGGCTTGGAACCTCGAGTGAGACTTCTAGGACTGCCTTGAGTAAGGTATGTAAGTACTGACCGAGATAGCTGACATGATATATGATATATGTTTTGCATGTGTTTACCATGTTTTTACTGCTTTAGCACATGCATGTTTTTATACGTACTGGACTGCATCCCGTGAGATGTGAGTCATGACAGTTTCCATCGGTGATGAGTTACTCACTATGGATTCGAGTCTAGGGAGGCTCAGCCTCTGGTTTTGCTATCACTAGGAGCGACCATGACGGTGGAGTAGACGCTATAGTTGATAGGTGAATATACGAATACCCCCGCGGACTAGCTATCTGGAAAGGTGTTGTATATTCAGTGGCGCCCCTGAGCAGACTGATTTACTCTTGTTTTAAAGTCACTTATGTGCTGCATATATTTTATATATCTTTTCTTCCGTATTGAGCTTAGTCGCTCACGTCCAGTGTTTTCTGTATGTCTGGATACCCCATTCGACGGGGCAGGTGCAGGTGCATGTAGTGCGCCCAGCAGCTTGGAGAGACCAGCGACCAGAGAAGACAACGGGATTAGCTGTAGGTTTTACTTGCCTTTAGGATTATTTATTCGATTGGGTTGTATATCGAATTTGTTTAGTCGGTTGTATTTTGTCGACCAGCATTTATTTAAGTCTTCCGCAGTGAATTATTTAATTTATTCTAATTGCATGCTTAATTATTCTCTAACTCTGATTAGGTAGTGGATCCGGGTTGGGTCGCTACATTTATTGATATCATAGCGCATGCAAAGAGACTTGAGATATAATATTGAGACTTTGGGTTATCCTTGTAGGATTGATGAAACCATAAAAGAGATGATGATGAGGCGATTAGGTTGCCCGAAGACTATCATCATTAGCATGATTTTTAAATATTTGGCTTTTGGGATGCTAGAAAGTCCGAACAAGAACGGAGGATCGTGTCCGAGTTTCCAAGGTTTTGACTCATGCAGATCCTAGCTTTGGATCAAGTACCTGATGTCAGAGGCAGTGGCAGAGGATTGGTTGGGACGAACTTGATGCTTGCATCTATACTGTTCGACCATGATGACACATCTCTGAAGATTCTCCACTCGTAGTTGGAGAGATCGTCATAAAGATCTTATCTCATCCATTGGGAGTTGCGCATATATCAGTGATGCATCCGATCGAGTGATAAAGAGTCTTTAGGTTTTGAAGTGAATAAATACGTCTGTCGGAGTATGCTTGCATCGATGCTCGGACAGATGAGAAACTTCATGCTCAAAATCAAGATGAGTGCGATGATTTAAATACTGTGTTTTTTTGTAAACAATATTTTTAGTTGTAATGAATCATCGGACACTAGTTGTATCATTTCAAGTTATTGGTTGTAAATTTTCATTGTATTTTTGGATACTAAATTTGTATTACTTGTGATTGTAATAAACAAATTGTACATAAACTTGAAAATGATGATACATGTATTATTTTTGAGATTTATCCAGCAATTGTGGATCAGTATTCTACTTTGGTGATTTTTCTAAGGTTTAGCATTATTCTAGTTGATTAACGTTCAACTGTTGTAACTCATGGTTTTTTGAGTGATCCAATGGTAACTACTTGTCATGTGGTTAGTCTAGGTGTTTTCCTAGGATGACTTAATTAGTCGTGGACTAATTTATTGCCATAGATGAAGTGATTCATCAGTAGGCATGGGTTTTGATCTAAGTTGTTTTCCTTAGGACTTTGGGATGTCCTGACCTCTTTAGGTTGAGACCTTGTGTTGATGGGTTTTCATCAGGGTGCCGGGTCGAGTAATGCCAAGAGTTGTGAGATATTAACAAGAGTAGATGCGAGAGGCGCGACCTTATGCCGGTGTACCTAGAAGCTTTTGTGCTTCAGGAGGTGGCGATGGGAAGGCTACTCAGTCTAGGGATTTTGGTAACAGTCACGACGAGATATGACCTTGGATAGATGCCGAGTTTGGTATAAGTGTTTTAGTTATCGTCTGACTTTTGTCAGAGATATTGGTTTGGGATTTTCTGCTGTCAGAACCAGTCTTGGAGGGATTCTTTGATGGGTGAGTGTTCTGATCAGATAGGTTTTGACCCATAAGATATTGTTAGACAAGTAGATCTAGTAGGTAGTAGGATTCCTACTAGTGATTGCGTGGAATGTCTTCTGATGTCTTTCGAGATTAAGCATAGGATTTTTCCATGGAATGGAAATGATCTAGGTTGATAGATTGAAGGAAATTCCTTGGGTTTTAGTTCTCCATGGTGTTCACTGTGAGTCAACAAGGTAGCAGTTAGTAGTTCTTAAATGGCGCAAGATGAGTGCCAGTGACTACTCTTAGCTATTGCTTGATGCTATCAAGGATATGTGTGTTGAATCCAGCGCGATTTTTTTACTCCAAGTGTTTGGAATTAGAAAACTTGTGGCAACTGGGTCAAGGTTATTGATAGAGCCATGAAGGTTTCAGGGATCAGTGGTTGTCTGATTTGACTGACAGGCCAAGTGTGAGCTGTAGTAAATCGACGTGGTCGATGAGTAAGTCCAACCAGTGATGGTTTGGATGTAGTGAAATGAGGAAGTACTTGGGACATTATTGTGAGTCGTTGTGCTTAGATATGAGTACTTGATATAGTCTCAGACTCTCAGAGCATTTGGCGATTTGGATATAATTGGAAATTCTAGGATTGCCAGAGACGAATCTTTTAAGATTGCTGCTAATTGAGGACAAATTACTAGTTGACTCGTGAAGTCAAGTTTAGGTGATAACTTTGTTATCAATAGTAGTAGGAACAACATAAGAATTGGTAGTTCTCTAGGATAGTACTTTCTTGTTAAGAAGAGGCTGATTTGATCCAAGAAATTGCTTAGTGTTAGAAATAGTATACTGAGGATGAGTGATAGAAATCAAGTGTTTCTCCATGTCGATAGTGAACGACATTTTCGAGAACTATTAACTGAACATTTTGATGAAGTGCTTCTGTGATGACATCTAAGTATACAGTTGGGATTAGGTCCAACGAGTATTGTGGATTCTAATGGGCATGCGAGTGAACATCAGTTGTTTGGTCGTAATGTGAGACAATAGCTGAGACTTGGTTTTCAGAGTCTAGCAGGATTGTTGCCAATAATTTTCTAGTAAGATTCTGATATGATGTGCCATGAGAATATATACTAGAATGGATCAAGGGCGATTGCCATAATCCAGTACAAAAGACAATGCATCTTGTCTAAAGATGGGTCACACCAGTGTGGACTGATTGTCAAGGTTATTGCGTTTCAGAAATGGACAATAATCGGGTATATGATGTGTAGAAAGTTACTTCAAGCATGGAGTATTCCAAGATTAACTTGGTAATTAATGACTTGTGATAGTTCCAGAGATGACGTGTTCGTCAGGGATCTTAGTCTTTTCCAATTCATGTCAGGGCTGATGCGTTTCAACAAGGGCATGAGTTAGTGAGAATATTGAATCCGTTGGGAATAGTCTTCCTTTAAGATCAGTTGGTCAGATCCATATGCCGGTGTACTGTGGAATTTTTGTTCCAGTCAAGCATTTTGGTGGGAGCTTGCCTTAGTCTTGATGTGTGTACAGTGATTGCAAGTATGTATAACTATCAGGAGGATGTCCATAGATAGTTGAACCCTGTAGAGAGATTTGACTAGCTTATCGATTGAAACTCATAGGTAAATAACCTATGATCGAGGTGACGTAATTCGTCAGAGATGTTAGTCTCACCATTGCAGCATATGCGTATGACTTCGCAGACCAATGGTTAAAAGAGGAATTTGTGACATGATTGACATGTGATGAGAGTATAATCATGACATTATGTTGAGTTATAATAAGAAACGTGAACTGTGATTTGTACTAGACATAATGGTTTGAGTTCCTAGTAATTGCGTGAGAAGCTTGTTTTGCTTCAGGGGAGCATGAGAAGGATAACCAGTCTGGAAATCATGTTAAGCAGTTAAGTTGAAGTATAGCTTGTGTCAACCAAAATTTTCTGGAAGAAAGATTCTTGATTGCTATATAAGGACGGTGTTGGGATGGGTATTCTACACCGAGAGCTTTTAGAACCATTAGATGGTTGGATTTAGTTAGTAATTCGACGAATTTCGTAAGTCTGTTATGACTTGGGTTTTATCTGTATAGGATTTTCCGTGGGACAGTGATCTCGAACAAGCGGGTGTTTGTATCCTTTGTGATGAGTGAGGTCATGGTTAGGTCAGAAGACGTATCAGTGTTGCGATACAATAGCACCAAGGAAGTTTGACTTTTGTCAAGTAGCGCAGTAGTTTTCAGTTTCTGTGAGAGAAATCTAAGGAGTTTGGGGATTACTAATGCGGTTCAGCATTGATAAAGCTTGCAGGATTTTAAAAAGAGTCTGAGTGTGTCGAAAGCTATTCGGCCAAACATGCAAGTAAGGGTCCATAGTACTTTCTCGGAATTTACCCTAGATTTCGAGAACGAAATCTTTTAAGGTAGGGGGTGATATGAATCTAGATGGCGCTCAAAGATTCATATTGTTCCAAGATTTTCTCCATGATTTACATTCACGAGTTGAAGGGTTTGGAATTCATGGCAATCAAGTTGGAGTACTTGAAGATCAATGTGGAGGATGTTATAATTCTATTGAAGGCCAAAAAGATCAAGAAAATGAAAGATTTTCACGACAGGACAGCGCTCCAGCGTTTCAAATCAGGCGCTCCAACGCCTAAACTTCGTATTTTGCAGCGCCCCAGCGCTAGTCCATCGGAGCTCCTGTGCTGTACGGAGCGCTCCAGCGCTATGTGCCAAGCGCTCCAGCGCTATGTGCCAAGCGCTCCAGCGCTACCGCCCTTACACACAGTACGGCGTGTAGTGTGTGTTTTCGGATTTTTGAGTATTTATGATACTTTTTTCTATTTTTGAGAGTTTTAAGCCTATTAGAAAACTTCTAGGAGATATCTTTGATATCTTTAGATATATTTTGAATTATTTTACGATATCTTTTATTATTTTGTAGTTGTATTATAAATACAACAAAGACATTCATTATTAAAACAACATAGTTCATATTATTGATTTTTATCATTCTAAAATTCTCTCTAGAATTTTTCCAAAGCTTTGCTTTGTTTTATCAAAATCAAACTTATCAAAGTTTAACAACTTTGTGGCGTTTGTCAATTGATTATCCACGTGGATTGTCAGAAACAAGTTTTCTGAAGATTCCGTTGTGATCGATTGTTTATTCCGCAATTATCTGTTGCTAGTTACGGGTTCAACTAGAGGTGGATTTTGCAAACTTACTTGTTTCAAAGATATGGAAAAATCGTTGTTTCTTTTATTCGCTATTGGATTGAGGGTACGATTTTAATATAATCGTGTTTGCCTTCCATACATTAAGAATTCATATCAGGGGGGGGGGGGGGAGAATGTAGTAACCCATATCCTAAATTAATGGTTAATTGATAATTAATCAGGTGATCATGTTTAGATTAAGTTAAACATGATTAACGGATTTCCAAAGGGATCTAAGGAATTCAAAAATGGATCCAAAACACTCGAGAATGGTGAGGGTTCGGAGAGATCGGATGCTCCAAACCAGGTTCGGAAGGTCAAAACCTAGAACGGAGCCAATGCCTAAAGAACGGATGCTCTGATGAGTTCGGAGGCTCCGAACTCAGATCGGAGGCTCGCACGGCCAACTGTTCGGAATTACTTCGTCATTGATGACATCACTGAGGGGACTTCGGATGTTCCGAAGGTGGATCGGATCTCCAAACTTGTGTCGGCAGGCATCCTCTGGAAGATAGACACGTGGTTGGATAAGGGATTTCAAACGGAGGCTCCGAACATGTGATCGGACGGTCTGATTGCTGTCTATATAAGGGGCAGCTGAGATCATTTCTCAGTGCACCTTCTTCCTCTTCTCTCTACTTATTCTTGTAGTATTTTAGAGTTCTAGGGACTTTCTAGGCGTTCTATTGGTGAGCCAAAAATGGCTAGGCGCTACGGGGCTAGTAGCGGAGCTGTGCCTAAGTTTTAGGACTATCTCCATCAGCGGGCTGACGATGGACGAAGGTATATCTTTTGCTTGCTAAAAATATTTAGGAGTATGCAATAGCTTAGTTAAGGCTTTTAGAGCTTAAATAATGATGCATGGATATTTGCATTGTAGAGCTGTTGATAAGCTTGGAACCTAGAGTGAGACTGCTAGGACTGACTTGAGTAAGGTACTACCGAGATAGCCGACATGATATATGATATATGTGTTGCATGTGTATGTGCTATGTGTTTACCATGTTTTTACTGCTTTAGCACATGAATGTTTTTATACGTACTGGACTGCATCCCGTGAGATGTGAGTCATGACAGTTTCCATCGGTGATGAGTTACTCCTTATGGATTTGTGTTTGGGGAGGCTCAACCCCTGGTTTTGCTGTCACTAAGAGCGACCACGACGGTGGAGTGGACGCTATAGTTGATAGGTGAATATACGAGTACCCCTACGGACTAGCTATCTGGCAAGGTGCTGTATATTTAGTGGCGCCCCTGAGCAGACTGATTTACTCTTGTTTTAAAGTCACTTGCATATATTTTATATATCATTTATTCCGTATTGAGCGTATTCGCGCACGTCTAGTGTTTTCTGTATGTCTGGACACCCCATTCGACAGGACATGTGCAGGTGCAGGTAGTGCGCCCAACATCTTGGAGAGACAAGAGACGAGAGAAGACAATGGGATTAGCTGTAGGTTTTACTTGTCTTTAGGATTATTTATTCGATTGGGTTGTATATCGAATATGTTTACTCAGTTGTATTTTGCCGACCAGCATTTATTTAAGTCTTACGCAGCAAATTATTTAATTTATTCTAATTGCATGCTTAATTATGCTCTAACTCTGTTAGATAGTGGATCCGGGTTGGGTCGCTACATAACACATCCAATAAAAAACCTGGAGAAATAATGACAACCACCATGCCAGACCATATATATATATATATATATATATATATATATATATATATATATATATATATATATATATATATATATATATAGGTCTCGAATGTTGTCTTTCCCTATGTCTAAAACAATTGATGCAATCCTGCTAAATTCCATGATCAATCATATGTTTATCAGATATATCAACTGATATAACTGATTCTAGATCATCACTATTTGAAACAAGCATAAGAAACTTGATCATTTTCTCGCAGTGACGTCCCACTGATCCAAACACTGGTCATCATCACTGGATTTTTTTTTAAATTTGATACTCAAATCCTGAGTAAATTCTCTAAAGATTGAACTGTCACTTGTATCATCATATCTCAAAACTAGAGATATCTCTTAATCATGATGCTAGATCTTAAATACTTGATGACACCAGTCTATTCATGTAGATGTAATTGTCAGAATAACCATCCTGACAACTCTATTTCATCTTAGTCACTATCTCGAAACACATACTTGCTTCATAATATCTCATATTCCTCTTGGAAACAACTACGTCTATCTCTGATTGCATAAGATGATAGTCACAAATAGTCACTGGGCACTAATGTTGCACCAGTCTAACTAACTATTTCAAAGCAGACATGAACACCTAATTGCTCAAATTTCACTATCCAAGTGAATTCTCATACTGCCGAATCCATGTTTTAACTTAGCAGGCTCATGACATCCGTCAAACACTAACTAAATCAATCATCTGGTAGATCCCAAACTCTTCTGGTGCAAAATGTTCCTAGTCAGGAAACACTTATCCAAACACATTTCATTTACCAACCAAATCAAGTATCTTTTCAAGGTTATGAAACTGACACTAAGTTATACTTTAACGTAACTGTTGCAATGATCTCTAGATTGGGTAAATTTTTCATCACCCTCTGAAATACAAAAAGACTTCCAGAGCAATAGTGGAAATATACTCCACCATGTCTAGTCTTGATCACAGTTCACGACTCCCAGTATAACTCATCTCGGTGTCTTGGTGAAATTGTCATTTCTTAACAACCCAACATCATATTCCAATTCTTACAGAGAAACTTACCTAAGTAAATCCATCACTTAGAATTCCCATTTATCAAGTTAATCAAGACCCTGATTACTAGCTGTATCTCTGATAGAATCAGACAATACTGGTCAAACTCTTGGTTCTCCCCCAGTATCACGTGCGAAAACTATCCATCCAAAATGTACATTTGTCAAGGAATCATTTCCAATACTATTCTAACAACAAAAACTAAAAGCTGTATCTCTGACGAAGACAAACGATAACTCATCGCATCTCTTGGTACAAACCCAGCACCAAGAATAATCTAAAGAAGACTCAAATTAATAAAATCTGAACATCTCCTTGGTAGTTATACCCATTGCTATGACTGTGCATACATCGAGACTGAGATAAGTCATCCTATAATGCCAAACTGGAACAGAACAATCTTCCCAGAATACACCGGAATAAGGTCACACTTACTATACCATATCGAAACACGACAATCATCATCACCCTAGCATAACTCATTCTTGAGTCTCTGATGAATTCCATCATTACTGAGCAACAACTAAAATCTCGAGTCTGCAAGCATCTGGCAATTAATCCTGAATATCGCTTCAACTAAAGCACTTGGATTAAAAATCCCGAAATCCCAATTCAAAGACCAAACTTTATCTGTTCAGAACGATTACCTGTCGAGGGAAATTTCCTTCCAAGACTGTTCTGACAACAGAATTTCTCGATATGTATCTCTGAAAAAAATCAGACTATAACAAATTACCTTGGATATCGAATCTCTAAATCTTCACGAGATACTTCCAATATCATTATACCTTTACTGTGACTATTGCAAAATACAAGACTAAGGTAGTCTCCCCCCGACTAACCAGCTGAAGCAAGGAAAGCTTTCAGATACCCTTTGAAGCATGAGAGACTTTCAGATTAATACCAACATAGGGTCACGCTCCCTCCTTCATCTAGTTATCTATCCATACTGTGAGACCTCGGTTCTAAACATCAATTAAAAGAGTAATTAAAAAGGAGCAAGCATTAAAATCCAACACATTTTTTTTTAAAACAGGGCCCGCGCGGCCGCACCTCATCAGGCGCGGGCACGCCCTTTCGAGGCGCGGGCGCGCATGACGCCCTGCCCAAAAAGGGGCGCAGGCGTGCGGGCGCGCGCTAGGATGCTTGGGCGCGCCTCCCTGGCTGCTCCGGTGCTAGAATCGCCAGAAACAAGAACATCAAGCCATACAATACTCCAAAACATAAACATGCGTTACAAACTTGATTCCTCCATTTAAAACAGGAGTTCTGGAGTTCAACAACCAACCAAAGTCGAGAACATGCAACAACAATATAACGATGAAGTTTGATAACTAAACATGTTCTAACGTAAACTAGATTGACATGCTGGAATCGACTTCTAGACCGAGTCTCACTTCTACATCTTTCCCTCGAAGCTAACCATGCCTCTTCTGATTTGGTCCTGCCCCACCTGTTTTCAAGTACACATACAAACAAAGACAACAGCCGGATAAACCGGTGAGAATAATATTCCCAGTAAAAGAGACTAAAATGCAATCAAATAAACATATCAAATCATACTATGAATTCATTCCTCATATTATCAATTAATCCATTCAAGTAAAGAATGAAAATGATATGCATGTCTTTAAAACTTCTGGATTATCAGACTCAGATAATCAATTGGAATTCTTCTTTCTTTCTTTCTTTGGTTTGGGATCCCGAGGTTAAAACATCCTACAATCACACCGACTTCCCTCTTGAGGTGGACGTGGCATGCTTTAATCCTCTAGACTCAAGAGCATTATAGTGAGCTACTCGACAAGGTAGTAAATCGCCTACCAAGCTACTCGACTACAATCCCTAGATCGTCTAATTCAATATGAATAAATCAAGTCTCAATATGAATGCATATGTAATCTCATGCACTCAATATAAATTCAATCATATAATCAAATAAGCAGTCAAAACATGCAGTATGTGATTTCTTCTAGGACACTCGAATCAATCCAGATTCGAGTTAATCGTCCTATTCCATTCCAAAGTCATCTTATACCTCTTCTTTGACGTTCCAAAACTTCAATCTGAAAACAACAATTCCTCAATCAATATCCAAGTTAAGTTAAATCAATCGATAAAGAAGAACATCGATACTATACCGGCTCAACTCTTCCAAACTGAACAAAGCTGCAAGGCTCGCAACTCCAAAGACTTCAATCAATCTATCAGAAGAAGTCATAGCGATCAAAATCGATATCAAAACTCATACCAAGCTCGGTATAACTCAAAACATCAAAACGATATCCAAAACTCAAACTGATGGCATAACGGCTGTAAACTGACCAAACCAAAAATGCAGACAGCAAAACAACAACTCAACAAACTCATTCCAATCCTCAAACATCAAACCCAACACAATATCAACACATCTCAAAATCAAGATTTTCGAAAATGACAAGAAAAATCATAACAATTCCGATCGTCGTTAGATCTTCGAACTGTCTTAGATATACGATCACTGCTAACTCATAATCATCCTCTCCGAATATAAACAAATTCTGACAACATCGATAAATTCAAACTTCTCAGAATTAAAATAAACTTACTTCCAAACGAAGCACTCGTCGCTGTGATCGTAGATATCAAGTCAGAAATCAATTCTATCGGATGGATCGAGCTCGAACTGAAATCACAAAAGCTTGGAATGCTATGAGGCGTCTTCAATGGAGGGAAACCGAGTTGGAGGGGATGAAGAAGCAATGAGAAAGACTTAGTCAAAGTCCAATAATATAACAAATCCCATATTTGCATTTCAGTCCCTGAAAATTCCAAAAACTGTAAATTAGACCCTGTTCTCTAAAAAGTCGGCTCTTGAATTTTGAAATCACTGTTTATCTCAAATAACATCAATTACGATAAAAACGGGGTGTTACAATTCTCTCCCTCTAAGAAAATATTTCGTCCTTGAAATCATCGATATCAACTCATAAGAAGATAATTAAGAATTCAAGAACAGAATTAAGAACTCACATCATACAAACAAGTCTGGAAATCTTTGCCTCATCTCAGATTCTGTTTTCCAAGTCGCTTCTTCGACTCCGTGACGACTCCACTGAACTTTCACCAAAGGAATCGTTTTGGTTCTGAGCTGCTTCTCCTTTCTGTCAAGGATCTGAATCGGTTTCTCAAAGTAACTCAGAGTTTCATCAAGTTCGTCTTCGTCAGGCTGAAGCACATGAGAAGGATCGGGATGGTACTTCCTTAGCATCGAGACGTGAAAGACGTCGTGAATACCAGATAAAGAAGGAGGAAGTGCTAAACGGTAGGCTAGATCGCCTATCTTCTGTAAAATCTCATATGGACCGATGAATCTTGGTGACAACTTCCCTCTCTTCCCAAATCTAATAGTACCTCTAAACGGAGAAATCTTCAAGAATACTCGGTCACCTTGATCAAAAGATAGAGGTCTGCGTCGGATGTTTGCATACTTCGCTTGTCGGTCCTGAGCAGTCTTCATTCTCAATCGAATAATCTCCACTTGCTCAGCCATATCACGAATCATATCTGGTCCCAAGTCTGGGGACTCAGACATCTCATCCCAGTACAGAGGAGATCTGCACTTCTTTCCATACAACGCTTCGAATGGTGCCATTCCTATACTCGTCTGGAAGCTGTTGTTGTACGAAAACTCAACAAGAGGCAATGAATCATGCCAAGTAGTGCCAAAGTCAAGAACCACTGCTTGTAACATATCCTCTAGAGTCTGAATCGTCCGCTCTGATTGACCGTCGGTCTGAGGATGGTATGCTGTACTCAAGTGCAATCTAGTACCAAGGGCTTTCTGTAGACTATGCCAGAAATGGGAAGTAAACCGAGGATCTCGATCTGAAACAATCGATCTCGGCACACCGTGCAATCTGACAATCTCTCTAACATACAACTCTGCCATCTGATCGTGTCAGTATGTCATCCGATACGGAATGAAACAAGCAGACTTCGTCAGACGGTCAATCACTACCCAAATGGCATCGCATCCTCGAACAGATCGGGGTAGTTTTGTGATGAAATCCATCGAAATATGATCCCACTTCCATTCCATAATAGACAGACTGTGCAGAAGCCCACCTGGTCTCTTTCTCTCGGCTTTAACCTGCTGACAGTTCAAACAACAAGATACAAACCTCACCACATCCTTCTTTAACTTCTTCCACCAGAACTGACTCTTCAAGTCGTTATACATCTTTCGGCTTCCTGGATGAACACTGAATCGACTGCAATGCGCCTCTCTCAGAATACACTGTCTTAACTCATCAATCTCAGGCACAAAAATACGGCTATTCACAAATAAAACATCATACCTGACCTGAAACTCAGACTGGTGTCCAGATCTCACCTTTTCTAACGAATTCTGAATACTCTCATCTGATTTCTGTGCTTCTCTGATCGACACAAACAACTCTGTCTTGGCCTGAATCGCACAAACTCTGATCGGATTTCTATCTGACTCAAACTCCAACCCAGAAGTGCAACAGTCGTCGATCAATCGAGAAACACCAATCGTCGAAAGAGATAAAGAGCAAAGCTTACGACTCAAAGCATCGGCAGCTGCATTCGACTTCCCCGGGTAATACTTAATCTCGCAGTCGAAGTCCTTCAATAAATCTAGCCATCTCCTCTGCCTCATATTCAACTCAGACTGTGAAAATAAGTACTTAAGACTCTTATGATCCAAAAAGATCTCAAAAGACTCACTGTACAAGTAGTGACGCCAGATCTTTAAGGCAAAAACGATAGCAGCTAGTTCAAGATCATGAACTGGATAGCGAGTCTCGTGCGGTTTCAACTGCCTTGACGCATATGCTATCACCTGCTTCCTTTTCATAAGAATACATCCGAGACCAAGATGAGAAGCATCGCAATAGACTGTGAAACCTCCGGAACCAGATGGAATAGAAAGAATCGGAGCACTGGTTAATCACTTCTTCAACTCAACAAAACTGGCTTCACAATCATCTGTCCACAGAAAAGGAGCATTCTTCTGAGTTAGCTGGGTAATAGGCTTCGCAATAGAAGAGAAACTCTGAATAAATCTGCGATAGTACCCCGCTATGTAAGAGTGGGTGCCCAGTGAGCCAACTGTGTGGCTATGGGCTTTGTTGACTCTTTGTATAAACAATCTTTTGTTTAATATTATTTACACTTTTATGGCAATGACTTTATATTACTTCATATTGTTATATTGTGATATACTATTGTTGTTTTGATAAAGACCTTGAATATACTATAGTGTATGTAAGATGTGGTAGAACATGGAGATGTCTATCATGAAATACATCTTATAGTCACTGTATATTCTAAAACCGTTCCTAGTCGATTGAGCCGTCCGATAATAAGGATAAGGATCGCTCGAGTTTGAGACTAGCATTTGCGATGCGGAGTACCACGTTTCATTGGTAGGGAACATGGAGATGTTCGAAGCATGCAAATGGATATTCATAGGATGAATAGTCGAACTACCCTATCCGGACTTTCCAAGTGGTTATCACTTATCGAGTGGATAAAGTCCGCGGTTTTGGTTGTACACCATTAGTCCTTACGACTTGAAACATCATGGAGACTCTATATGCTAGTACTGTGCTTTGACTCGTTTACCGACTCTGAGGGGGTCATCAGGTGTCGAGATTGGGTACAGTTACGACACATATAGGAGTCAATGCATTGTTGTCAAGGATTCACCACATACTTGCGAGTGTGGATATCCTATGCGATCTGAGGAGATATTAGTGTGACAAATCTCTGGCCAGAGTACTTGATGTGATTTAAGAAATGGTTTCTTAGTAGCACATGCGATGTCACTAATTTGATCTTCAAGATGCATTGCATAGTTATCGAATCTTGAGCGACTCTCGATATACCAATGGTTGTTGATTCGATCGGGATATATGGATGAAGGGACCGTACTGTACGTTAACCAAAATCTACTGGTTCTTGTAGGCACTATCAGTGATACCTAGGGAATCATGGGGCGATGTTGCTAGGCGCTTTACCATGATTCGTTGGGCAAGTCGGAAAGTGTTGTTCCGAGTCACAAGGAGTTGTGAGCCCACGGCTAGCTGTATCCCTGAACCATTGAGGGTCACACAGTGTAATGGAGTTTTAAATCCCCGTTGAGATAGTTAAATTTAAAGAGTTAAATTTAATGAACTAAGGAGTTGGACTTCTTAAAATAAGAGTAAGGGAGTAGGATTTCCTAAAATGACATAGGGATGGACATTTTTGGAAACCACTGAATTAGGATTCAGGAAAATTTATTTTGACTTTAAAACGTGCAGAAATGGTTTCTGTGCACATTGGTGAAATCGTTTCATCAATCGGAGTCACGATGAATTTTATATTAATTTCTGAACGAGCGGGCTTTGCTTGTCGGGCCCCAGCTTATGACTAATGGGCCCTAAGGTGTTAGTGGCCTGCATTATAAATAAGTTATTTCAGTACAGAAATTACACACAACAGGTCATTATTTTGAGAGCAATTTTCGAAAACCCTACCCTCTCTCTCAAACATATTTCGGCCGCCCCCTCCTTGCTCTGCCCGAGAAATTCCGGTCTGTGATTTTGAATCGCAGTAAGGAATAACGAATCAAATTCGTGTATTCTCTTCGCAGAAAACTTCTGATAGATTTTCTAGTGCAATCTATCAGAGGGATTAAACCTCTGTTCGTGGACCTGATTGAAGGCGTTCATCGGTTCCAGGGAGAGACAACAAGAGCAGAATTGTTCTGTTGGTGTCCATTAATCTCGTTGCGAGATTTGAGGTAAAATTTATTTAATTGTTATTTAAATTTTACACACACATAATTCAATCGATGAACGGTTGATACCCATACCATGGAAACGTTCCATGAAAAAATTTTAAACTTCCGCTGCACCGGGTATCAATCGTAATTGGTCTGGGAACTCGCCAGTTTTCCAACAGTGGTATCAGAGCCAGGTTGCTCAGATCAATCGATTGAATAATCAATTGTACAAAATTTTTGAGTCTCGGTTTATGAAACAAAATAAATATTTTTAATAAAAAAAAATTTTTTCGGGGCAAAACCCGGGCAGCGATTGGATCGCTGCCCGGTGGGGCAGCAATTGTTGCTGCCCCGGGCGGCGCACGGCGCCGCCCAAAGGGGGCGCACAGCGCCGCCCAAGGCGGCGACCGTCGCCGCCCAGGGCGGCGCACGGCGCCGCCCAGGGCAGCGCTGTGCGCTGCCCAGCGCAGCGCTGGGCGCTGCGCAGGGCAGCGCTCGGCGCTGCCCAGGGGCGGCGCTCGGCGCTGCCCAGCGCAGCGCTGGGCGCTGCGCAGGGCGGCGCTCGGCGCCGCCCAGGGCAGCGCACGGCGCCGCCCAGGGCGGCGCCAGGCGCTGCCCTAAGGGGGCAGCCGGGCTGCCCCCGGCCCGCGCCCCGGGTGCGGGCCGACCCGGGAGTGTCCCGGGTGGCCCGCGGGAAAAATTAATTTTTAATTTTTTTATTAATTTTAATATTTAAAATTTTATTTTTGGTCCGGTCAAAAATTGTTTTTGATTGGTTCACGAGATTTCGGATCGAATTGTTCGAGTCCGTAAATTTTAAAATTGATTTTGGATGAATTTGAATTTTTGGAAAATTTTAATATTTTATCCGTAAATTGAATTTTGAAATCAATTATTTTGGTACAATTGATGATAAGATATGATCTTATGATATATTAGATAAAATATGATTTTATTTGTAAAATTGGATTTTATAGATAAAATATGATTTTATTTGATATGGAGATAAAATATGATTTTATATGTGAAATGTGATTTTATATAAAATATGATTTTATCTTGTTTAAATTTGAATTGCCACAGCATGTTATCCAATAAATTAATTTTGAATTAAATGTTATTGGATAAGGATGATCGATTGCCATGACCAATTTTGTAGGTGTATGTTAGGAATTTACATTTTGTCTTTATTGTTGTTGGTTTTATTAATGGGCCTGGTTTATGGCCCGATATGAATGTCATATGTAATAAAAGTGGGCTTGGTTTATAGCCCGTTCCCACCCCCTAAAAATGTATCCCCTACTTGTCATTGTTATTTAATTGTAAATACATTAGATTTAGTGGGAGATCAAGATTTGAAGATGGTGGGCCCAGCAGACAATGAAGACTGAAGAAATGTAAATTGGAAGCATATGTAATAGGATTGCATTTGCATACTGCATATTACCTAGGATTGGACTAAGACCCGTGATTGGCAACCACGGGTCAATTAGAAATGGAATCGATCATCCTATATAATATGTGATATTATGATTGTATGCATGTTTAGACATAAATTGCGTGAATCCGGCAATGCATGCAATAAATTAAAAATGATGAGACAAATATTTTTATAAATAAAATCCCTCATTTTAAATATGATTTAAAATTTATATCAAGATAAATAAAGGAAATTTAAATATTGTTTAAATGTTCCTACCTTCCATCAACGGTCAATGTATGTGATGCTACCCGCGGATACGGTCCGGCTCATATTATTGGGGGGCCCGTTCGTCGGAAAGCTGTACATTGGATCGACAAATGTTGTAAGTTGGGTGGAACTCCCATGGGATCGGCTCATATTATTGGGGGATCCACATGGCGACCGTCCATCACAACTTAATATTGATGGGTCATCTTGACATGTCACTTTAAACGGCGTCATATTATTGGGCCCTTATTGGACATGAGGTAAATACATGGGGGTTGCTTTGGAAGCAATTGGGCTCTACCTTTTGAGAATTATGGTTGGCTGATATTATTCGGGACCATAAGTTTGTCAATTGGACTCCATGTTCTCACTAAGGAAAAAGTTTCCCGTTTTCACTAGAGGGTGGTGAAATCGTTAAAATAGTGGGAGTGAGATTCATAAAATTAAATTCGCCAATTTTATGTCTTAGTAAATTATTTAAACAATCATCGATAATTGTCTGTTTTATCTCAGTAATCCACATGCTTCTGTTCTCCAACAAAACAAACTTATTGACGCAAACAATACAGAATGATTCCATAAGTTAAGATTGTCCTAAGTTCGGAAAAGATTTTCTAAAGTGTTAGAAAAGGCTTCTCCGAAAACAGCCCCGGCTGATGTAACTGCCGAAAGGTTGGCCGAACTAGAGAAATGGTTGGACCATGATCTCAAGGCCAAATGTTACATGCAAAATTGGACAAGTCTAAACAAGTTTGCCATCATTGCAAGAAACCCGGTCATTGGAAACGTAACTGCAAGGAATACCTCAAGCAGTTGCGAACTGCAAAGGGTATGTTTTACATTAAAATGTTTTTCTTAATACTACTTCTTGGGTATAGGATACCAGATGTAGATATCATATTTGCAATGAGTTGCAAATGATGACAAGAAGTAATAGGCTAAGGATGGGTGAGACCCAGTCAAGGCTCGGGAATGGTTCCAGAGATAAATCCAAAGCTATAGGAGACATTTTTGCAGAACGGTTTTAAATTATTGTTGAGAGATGTTTTATTTGTGCCAGATTTAATTAAAAACATTATTTCTATTTCTATGCTTGATAGAGATGGTTATTCTTGTAATTTTGTGAATGGGATTTGCAATATTTACAAGAATGAATGTTTAATTGGAAATGGACAACTTGAAAACGATCTATACAATTTAAAACTAAAAGACGTTCCAGTGAATTGTATTGACAAACCGGCGACAACAAACAAAAGGAAAATCGATAGTCAAAACCCGGCAAACCTTTGGCACGCTAGACTAGGTCATATTTCCTCAAGGAGGATGAACAAGCTAGTGGGAGAGGGCATGTTTGATATGTCTGATATTAACTCTCTACCTACTTGTGAATCCTGCCTAAAAGGGAAAATGACTAAATCTCCTTTTAAGGGGAAGCCTGAACGTAGTCAAAATCTGTTGGATTTGATCCATACAGATGTTTGTGGTCCATTTAGAGTAGGGACTCAACATGGTCACACCTACTTCATTACCTTTACTGATGATTATTCTAGGTATGGGTATTTATATTTAATGAAATATAAGTCTGAAGCATTTGAAAAGTTCAAAGAATTCAAGGCTGAAGTAGAAAACAAGCTAGGTAAAAGTATTAAAGCACTTCGATCGGATCGAGGTGGAGAATACTTGAGTACCGAGTTTTTGGACTATCTGAAAGAGAATGGGATTCTCTCTCAGTGGACTCCTCCTATGACACCACAGCTTAATGGTGTATCGAAGCGTCGTAATCGAACTTTGTTGGACATGGTTCGATCTATGATGAGCTTCACTGAGCTTCCACCTTCGTTTTGGGGCTATGCGCTTGAAACGGCGGTATTGTTGTTAAACAACGTCCACACTAAAGCAGTGGACAAAACACCATACGAGTTATGGAATGGCAAAGCTCCTAAGTATTCGTACTTGAGGATTTGGGGATGTCCTGCTTACGTGAAGCGGACAGTGGGAGATAAGTTGGATAGTCGATCCAGCTTGTGTTATTTTGTGGGGTATCCGAAGAATTCAATCGGATATTATTTCTATTATCCTGCTGAAACAAAGGTGTTTGTTTCACGGAATGCCACCTTCTTGGAGAAGGAGTTCTTATTGGATAAGAAAGGCGAGATGATGGAACTCGAAGAAGTTCGAGAAGAACCCGAAATACAAAATAACGATCCCACACCTCAGGAACCATTGCTGGACACGCCTGCACCTAGAAGATCCGAGAGGACTTCTAGACCTCCAGTTCGATATGGTCTTCTTCTTGAAGAGGGTCAAGATGAACCCGACATTGGATGTGATCCAAGAAGCTTCAAGGAAGCAATTTCTGATGCGGATTCGAATTTATGGCTTGAAGCTATGCAATCAGAATTGGATTCGATGCATACTAACCAAGTCTGGACTTTAGTGGATCCTCCCGATGGAATTGTTCCAATAGGGTGTAAATGGATCTACAAAAGAAAGCTTGGGCCTGATGGTAAGGTATTGACCTACAAGGCGCGATTGGTGGCGAAAGGTTATACTCAAAGGCAAGGAGTTGACTATGATGAAACCTTTTCACCAGTCGAAATGTTCAAGTCCATAAGAATCCTAATTGCCATAGCTGCATGGTATGACTATGAGATATGGCAAATGGATGTGAAGACTGCTTTTCTTAATGGAGACATTAAGGAAGAAATCTATATGAAGCAGCCTGAGGGGTACACATCCATGGGAAGCGAGCATAAGGTATGCAAGCTTCAGAGATCAATTTATGGTCTAAAACAAGCATCAAGAAGTTGGAACCAGAAATTTGATGAAACAATTAAAGACTTTGGTTTCATCAAGAACCCGGAGGAACCTTGCGTGTACAAGAAAGTAGTTAAGGATGCGGTGACATTCTTAGTACTTTATGTTGATGACATCCTACTCATTGGGAATGATGTAGGGATGTTGCAGTCAACAAAGATATGGTTATCAGGTAGATTTTCGATGAAGGATTTGGGTGAGGCATCCTACATTCTTGGGATACAGATCTATAGGGATAGATCTAAGAGAATGATAGGACTCACTCAATCAACCTACATCGATACCATATTGAAACGGTTTTCAATGGATGGGTCCAAGAGAGGACATCTACCCATGTGTCATGGAGTTTCTCTATCCAAGTCTATGTGTCCCAAGACTGATGCAGAGATAGAGAATATGACACATGTACCATATGCGTCAGCTATAGGTAGTATCATGTATGGGATGATATCTACCAGACCGGATGTAGCATTTGCTCTGAGTGTCACGAGCAGATATCAGTCTAATCCTGGTCAGATGCATTGGAAAGCCGTGAAGGACATTCTTAAGTACTTGCGAAGGACTAAGAATATGTTCATGGTTTATGGAGGACGAGAACTCAAACTGGAAGGCTATACCGACTCTAGCTTCCAAAGTGATGTGGATGACTCGAAGTCAACCTCTGGATTTGTGTTCATGCTCAATGGCGGTGCTGTCTCTTGGAAGAGTTCCAAGCAGGACACCACAGCGGATTCCACCACTGAGGCTGAATACATTGCAGCATCAGCTGCTGCTAAAGAGGCCGTTTGGATGAGGAATTTCGTCCAAGAGTTGGGCGTCATTCCTGAATTTGTTGGTCCAGTCCCGGTGTACTGCGACAACACGGGTGCCGTTGCTCAAGCAAAGGAACCAAGGTCTCATCAAAGATCCAAACACGTACTGAGGAAATACCACATAATCCGGGAGATTGTGGAAAGAGGAGACATCAGTGTCGAACGAGTGGCCTCTGCAGACAATATCGCTGATCCACTTACTAAGCCTTTGCCAGGACCATTGTTTGACAAACATCGCGAAGCAATGGGTCTACGTAGTATGACTAGTTGGCTATAGGGCAAGTGGGAGATTGTAAGAGTGGGTGCCCAGTGAGCCAACTGTGTGGCTATGGGCTTTGTTGACTCTTTGTATAAACAATCTTTTGTTTAATATTATTTACACTTTTATGGCAATGACTTTATATTACTTCATATTGTTATATTGTGATATACTATTGTTGTTTTGATAAAGACCTTGAATATACTATAGTGTATGTAAGATGTGGTAGAACATGGAGATGTCTATCATGAAATACATCTTATAGTCACTGTATATTCTAAAACCGTTCCTAGTCGATTGAGCCGTCCGATAATAAGGATAAGGATCGCTCGAGTTTGAGACTAGCATTTGCGATGCGGAGTACCACGTTTCATTGGTAGGGAACATGGAGATGTTCGAAGCATGCAAATGGATATTCATAGGATGAATAGTCGAACTACCCTATCCGGACTTTTCAAGTGGTTATCACTTATCGAGTGGATAAAGTCCGCGGTTTTGGTTGTACACCATTAGTCCTTACGACTTGAAACATCATGGAGACTCTATATGCTAGTACTGTGCTTTGACTCGTTTACCGACTCTGAGGGGGTCATCAGGTGTCGAGATTGGGTACAGTTACGACACATATAGGAGTCAATGCATTGTTGTCAAGGATTCACCACATACTTGCGAGTGTGGATATCCTATGCGATCTGAGGAGATATTAGTGTGACAAATCTCTGGCCAGAGTACTTGATGTGATTTAAGAAATGGTTTCTTAGTAGCACATGCGATGTCACTAATTTGATCTTCAAGATGCATTGCATAGTTATCGAATCTTGAGCGACTCTCGATATACCAATGGTTGTTGATTCGATCGGGATATATGGATGAAGGGACCGTACTGTACGTTAACCAAAATCTACTGGTTCTTGTAGGCACTATCAGTGATACCTAGGGAATCATGGGGCGATGTTGCTAGGCGCTTTACCATGATTCGTTGGGCAAGTCGGAAAGTGTTGTTCCGAGTCACAAGGAGTTGTGAGCCCACGGCTAGCTGTATCCCTGAACCATTGAGGGTCACACAGTGTAATGGAGTTTTAAATCCCCGTTGAGATAGTTAAATTTAAAGAGTTAAATTTAATGAACTAAGGAGTTGGACTTCTTAAAATAAGAGTAAGGGAGTAGGATTTCCTAAAATGACATAGGGATGGACATTTTTGGAAACCACTGAATTAGGATTCAGGAAAATTTATTTTGACTTTAAAACGTGCAGAAATGGTTTCTGTGCACATTGGTGAAATCGTTTCATCAATCGGAGTCACGATGAATTTTATATTAATTTCTGAACGAGCGGGCTTTGCTTGTCGGGCCCCAGCTTATGACTAATGGGCCCTAAGGTGTTAGTGGCCTGCATTATAAATAAGTTATTTCAGTACAGAAATTACACACAACAGGTCATTATTTTGAGAGCAATTTTCGAAAACCCTACCCTCTCTCTCAAACATATTTCGGCCGCCCCCTCCTTGCTCTGCCCGAGAAATTCCGGTCTGTGATTTTGAATCGCAGTAAGGAATAACGAATCAAATTCGTGTATTCTCTTCGCAGAAAACTTCTGATAGATTTTCTAGTGCAATCTATCAGAGGGATTAAACCTCTGTTCGTGGACCTGATTGAAGGCGTTCATCGGTTCCAGGGAGAGACAACAAGAGCAGAATTGTTCTGTTGGTGTCCATTAATCTCGTTGCGAGATTTGAGGTAAAATTTATTTAATTGTTATTTAAATTTTACACACACATAATTCAATCGATGAACGGTTGATACCCATACCATGGAAACGTTCCATGAAAAAATTTTAAACTTCCGCTGCACCGGGTATCAATCGTAATTGGTCTGGGAACTCGCCAGTTTTCCAACACGCTAAGCCCATAAAACTACGAATCACTGGCATAGAAGTCGGCCTGCGCCAATTCATCACTGCTTCTATCTTGCTGGGATCAACAGCAATCCCATCTCCTGAAATAATGTGCCCCAGAAAGACAAATCTGTCAAGCCAAAACTCGCACTTCGAAAGCTTGGCGAATAACTGTTCGGTTCTCAAAATCTGTAAAACTATTCTCAGATGCTCTGCATGCTCGGCACGACTCTTAGAGTAGATCAAGATATCGTCAATAAAGATAATTATGAATTCATCAAGAAAACGTTGAAAGATTTGGTTCATCAACCCCATAAAGACCGCTGGGGCGTTCGTCAAACCGAAAGACATGACAAGAAATTCAAAGTGGCCATACCTTGTTCGGAACGCAGTCTTAGGGACATCTTCTTCCCGAACTCTCAGTTGATGATACCCAGACCTCAAATCTATCTTCGAATAGATACAAGAACCCTGCAACTGGTCAAAAAGGTCATCGATACGCGGTAAATGATACCTGTTCTTAACTGTCGCCTGATTCAGTTGGCGGTAGTCAATGCAGAGACGCATCGAGCCATCTTTCTTTCTAACAAACAGGACAGGAGCACCCCAAGGCGATATACTGGGTCGAATGTATCCCTTGGAAATCAAGTCTTCCAACTGCTCCTTCAGCTCCTTCAATTCGATCGGAGCCATTCGGTATGGAGCTTTCGAAATTGGCTGAGTACCTGTCGTCAAGTCAATGCTAAATTCCATATCCCTAATCGGCGGCAATCCCGGAATTTCATCTGCAAACACATCAGGGAATTCTCTAACCACTGGTATATCGTTCAACTCAGGGCTAGATTTCAGAATATCGATCGCATAAACAAGAAATCCTTTGGCTCCTCTCTGTAATAATCTAGTCATAGATAAGACAGATATCAAAGGAATTTTGGAACGAGAACCCTTACCAAAGAATCTCCACTCCTCTGATATCTCCGATCTGAAACGGACTATCTTCTGAAAATAATCTACTGTAGCCCTGTACTTAGTCAAAACATCTATGCCAACTATGCAGTCAAAGTCAGACAAACCAAGTACAATACAGTCGAACTCGATCAAATTTCCTTCAAAACTCAATCCACAATTTCTAACAAAATTCTTTGAAACAATTCCTCCACCCAGAGGTGAAGTAATAGCAACTACAGCAGGTAAAGGCTCAAAAGGCAAGGCATGCATCGACACAAATTTCTCAGACAAGAAAGAGTGAGAAGCACCTGTATCTATCAAAATATTAGCAGGATAATCAAAGATCATACAATTACCTGCAATAACATCATCAGGTGCAGCCTGAGCCTGATCCTCATTCAGAGCATACACTCTCGCCTGCTGTCTAGGAGGTTGGTTCAAACTTTGATTACCTCCCTGATGGTTCTATTGCTGAGGTTGGAACGAGTGAACTGCAGTAGCCTGTCTCCCAGGATGAGATGACTATCGAGAGGTATTCCCACTCTGAGTCTGGTCAGAAGCTTTCTGTGGACACTGTCTGGCATAATGCCCTGTCTGCTAGCAGATGTAACAGTTCCCAAAGATTCCTCTGCATTGCTCACTGGAGTGTCATCCTCTACACTTGCTACACAAAGCTCCAGATGATCCTGAACCCTGTCCAGAACTAAACTGTCTCGAGCCACTCAAGATCAAAGAAGTGCTTCCCGACTTCTTGAACTGTTTCCCTTTGGGACGGAAATAGTTCTTCTTGCTACCACCACTGCTACTACCCTCATTCATTGGTGGTTGATTCTGATACTGCCTCTGCTATTGCTATTGAGGCTGGTACTGATTCTCCCTCTTCCTCATCAGTCCCGCTTCTGCTCCCTTTGCCTGATCCATCGCATCAGAAAAGTTATCTGGCCTCCCAGTATTCACCAGAATAAAGATGTCAGGGTGGAAACCGTTAATGAACTGGTCTGCTTTTGCCTCCTCATTGTCGGAAATATGCGGAGCGAACCTCAATAAATTATCAAACTTCGCAACATAGTCCTCGATACTCATACTACCTTGCCTCAAATTTGCAAACTCGGCACCTTTATCCTTTCGATAGGAAACTAGAAAGAATCGCTTATAGAACTCTGCTCTAAAAAGTGCCCAAGTAATTGCCGTACCTTTATTCTCTTTGGCTCTTTTGGTAGTCATCCACCAACTCTTTGCCACTCCTTGAAGTTGATGCATAATCAATCTAACCCTGCGATCGTCAGAGTAGTCAAGCAACTCAAAGAGCTGATCAATATCTTCCAACCAACTATCGCAATCGACCGAATTTTCCTTCCCATTCAAATACGGCGGCCTAAAAGATTGGAACCTCTTCAGTAAGGCTTCCATAGGCGTGATCGTGTCATCCATCTGTACCACCGGAGGAGTCATAACCAGAGGAGTTTCCATCGTAGGAATAATCGGTGGAGTATTCATGTCTAGCCTTCTTCGAGTACCCATCTAAATTGACAGGGGTTAGAACAAGGATAATACAATACACACTCACCATTTCAGTGTCACGAACCTCAGATCAATGCATGAATACAGTTCATATTTCAATCAAGTCATGCTTTATTAATTTGAATCATCAAGTCACGTAATTCAAATAAATTTTCAATTCATAAAGCATGCTCGCATATTCTGTAATCATAGAATTAATCAATCACATGCGAGAATTTAAGGTCAAGCAGACTCGATCTACCCCGCTCACTTCTAGAACAAATTCCAGGAAATTATCTCTCTCATACCACTTAATGTGAGACCTCGGTTCTAAACATCAATTAAAGGAGTAATTAAAAAGGAGCAAGCATTAAAAGCCAACAATTTTTTTTTTTTAAAACAGGGCCCGCGCGGCCGCGCCTGATGAGGCGCGGGCACGCACGGTGCCCTGGCTCATGCGCGGCCGCGCCCTTTCGAGGCACGGCCGCGCATGACGCCCTGCCCGAAAAGGGGCGTAGGCACGCGGGCGCGCCTCCCTGGATGCTCCGGTGCTAGAATCGCCAAAAACAAGAACATCAAGCCATACAATACTCTGAAACATAAACATGCGTTACAAACTTGATTCCTCCATTTAAAACAGGAGTTCTGTAGTTCAACAACCAACCAAAGTCGAGAACATGCAACAACAATATAACGATGAAGTTTGATAACTAAACATGTTCTAACGTAAACTAGATTGACATGCTGGAATCGACTTCTAGACCGAGTCTCACTTCTACATCTTTCCCTCGAAGCTAACCATGCCTCTTCTGACTTGGTCCTGCCCCACCTGTTACCAAGTACACATACAAACAAAGACAACAGCCGGATAAACCGGTGAGAATAATATTTCCAGTAAAAGAGACTAACATGCAATCAAATAAACATATCAAATCATACTATGAATTCATTCCTCATATTATCAATTAATCCATTCAAGTACTGAATTAAAATGATATGCATGTATTTAAAACTTTTGGATTATCAGAATCAGATAATCAATTGGAATTCTTCTTTCTTTCTTTGGTTTGGGATCCCGAGGTTAAAACATCCTACAATCACACCGACTTCCCTCTAGAGGTGGACGTGGCATGCTTTAATCCTCTAGATTCAAGAGCATTATAGTGAGCTACTCGACAAGGTAGTAAATCGCCTACCAAGCTACTCGACTACAATCCCTAGATCGTCTAATTCAATCTGAATAAATCAAGTCTCAATATGAATGCATATGTAATCTCATGCACTCATTATAAATTCAATCATATAATTAAATAAGCAGTCAAAACATGCAGTATGTGATTTATTCTAGGACACTCGAATCAATCCGGATTCGAGTTAATCGTCCTATTCCATTCCAAAGTCATCTTATACCTCTTCTTTGACGTTCCAAAACTTCAATCTGCAAACAAAAATTCCTCAATCAATATCCAAGTTAAGTTAAATCAATCGATAAAGAAGAACATCGATACTATACCTGCTAAACTCTTCCAAACTGAACCAAGCTTCAAGGCTCGCAACTCCAAAACTTCAATCAATCTATCAGAAGAAGTCATAGCGATCAAAATTGATATCAAAACTCATACCAAGCTCGGTATAACTCAAAACATCGAAACGATATCCAAAACTCAAACTGACGGCATAACGGCTGTAAACTGACCAAACCAAAAATGCAGACAGCAAAATAACAACTTAAAAAACTCATTCCAATCCTCAAACATCAAACCCAACACAATATCAACACATCTCAAAATCAAGATTTTCGAAAATGACAAGATAAATCATAACAATTCCGATCGTCGTTAGATCTTCGAACCGTCTTAGATATACGATCACTGCTAACTCATAATCATCCTCTCCGAATATAAACAAATTCTGACAACATCGATAGATTCAAACTTCTCAGAATTAAAATAAACTTACTTCCAAACGAAGCACTCGTCGCTGTGATCGTAGATATCAAGTCAGAAATCAATTCTATCGGACGGATCGAGCTCGAACTGAAATCACAAAAGCTTGGAATGCTATGAGGCGTCTTCAATGGAGGGAAACCGAGTTGGAGGGGATGAAGAAGCAATGAGAAAGACTTAGTGAAAGTCCAATAATATAACAAATCCCATATTTGCATTTCAGTCCCTAAAAATTCCAAAAACTTTAATTAGACCCTTTTCTCTAAAAAGTCGGCTCTTGAATTCTGAAATCACTGTTTATCTCAAATAACATCAATTATGATAAAAACGGGGCGTTACACATACAGTCCACATCACTTAGTATAATTCATCTTTTAATCCCTTGATGATACACATCATCCAAAGTAAACATTTATAATTTACTAGAATAGTCATTTGAAAACATGCATAATTAAATCCCAATTATACATGCCAAAAAATACATTGTAATCAATTTATCTGATCCATCAATCTGTATTGACCCTGCATTGAATCACCAACTAACTGAAAACTATAGCATGCATTAATCTTAATCAAAACATAAACAATTAACAGAGTAAAATGTGCAGAAACATAACCCATAAATTACATATCAACTTAGTACAATAGTCCAAAGCTTAAAATCAGTAGTGATACAACCATATTGAAATAAATTAAAATAAACCGTCGTAAACATTATACAACTATATCGAATCCTGCTGTATAAAATATCCACTGATTCTCCTGCTCCCTAGTCCTGCCTCGAACTCCCCGCTCCGTCCATCCTGCGACCTACCCCATGGAATGGGGTGACCAAGATAATAACTAGGACGTGAGATATTAACGCCCAGTACATAAACATGAGTAGATATATAAATATGATGTATGCAATCGTGATGACGGGTAATAAGTCATCTAAAAGTCATGCTAATAACCGACGCCAATGAGTGGTGTGACCGCTCGGATCAAACCTCTGGGTACAACCACACTCTCCTAGAACCCCCCACTATAACAGTACATCCAGTTCTAGAATATCTCCTAGAACCCCCCGCTATAGCGGTACATCCGACTCTAGACTAAATATAGGTATAACAAAGGAATAGGCTCAACATGTATGTGCACATCACATATGAATATAGAAATCGGTAAATCATATATCATGTCACATAATAATGCCACAGAAATGCAACATATAAACATGTATACTCGCTGGCAATCTCAGTCAATGTGTACGTACCTCTAAGCTAGTTCGAGTCTAGTAGGACCTAGGTTCCAAGCCTATAATCAAAAGTTCACCGTATCACTACATAATTTCTATAAGTCTTAACTAAGCTAATAGATACTCCCAAAACTTAATAATATTCCCGAACCATACCTTCGTCCCTAGTTAGCCTTTTGGAGTCGCTCGTTCTGGAGGACTATAACAACACCTTTGTTATTCCAGAACCTCTCTATTAACCGATAGGGCCCTCAAGTGTATACCTCACACTATATATAACTGAAGAAGGAATTTAGGAAATTTGTATTCAAAAATGAATCTGAAGACCCCTAATTATAGCCCCAAACTCGGCCACGTTCGGAGCCTCCGATCTTGGGATCGAAGCGTTTGATCTCTGCATGCGCGACACGTGGCGATCGGAGCTTCCGAACTTGAGACCGGACCGTTCGATCTGATGACTATCGACCCTTGTCAAAACTCATGGCTTAGTTATCGTTCATTGTTGGCCGGAGAATATAGGACCATTCGTTCTTGGATCAGAGCATCCGATCCTGCCTTCCTTCCGAAGTAAACAGCTTCATTTCGGAGCTTCCGATCTGGGTTAGGACCGTCCGATCCTGTCCAAACTTTGGAAGTCCAATTCTTGCTTATGAAGCCCATTAAGCCCTTGATTCGGTTAAATACTAACCCTTAATCATGTTTATCATATTATTATCTTAAAATGGACTCTGGATTACTACATTCTCCCGATCTTTAGATATTTTGTCCGCGAAATAAACTCTAAAGTAATAATCAAGATAATAATAATATGTAACATAAAACCATGTTTTATTACATCAAAATGTATGTACATCGTTACATGATAATGAGTAATATAAAGCAAACAACTCAGGATATTATTCTTGCATACGGTTTTCCGTCTCCCAAGTTGCTTCTTCCAGGCCTCGGTGCTGCCATTGTACCATTACAAGTGGTATAGTCTTATTTCGAAGAACTTTCTCCTTCCTATCAAGGATACTGAGTGGTCGTTCAACATATAACAGATCTGGTTCTAGCTGAACATCAGTAGGCTGGAGAATATGTGATTCAACAGCTATATACTATCAAAGTAATGACACGTGAAAGACATCATGTATACTGGAAAGATATGGCGGTAACGCCAAACGATAGCAACGTCTCCAATCTTTTCCAGTATCTAGAAAGACCCTATGTATCGAGGTGAAAACTTACCTTTCAAACCGAATCTCATCACCTTCCTGAAAGGTGACACTCGAAGAAATAAATATTCACCAGGCTCGAACTGAAGTGGCCTGCGGTGAATATTCTCATAACCGGCTTGTCTATCCTGAGCAGCTCTAATCCTCTGCTTGATCAAATCTACCATGTCCACAATTTTCTGTACCAATTCTGGATCCTCCACATGTCATTCTCCTACCGCATCCAAGAATAACAGAGTACGACATCATCGTCCATACAATGCCTCAAAGTGTGCCATATCAATACTGCGGTGATAACTGTTATCGTGGGCAAATTCAATATAAGGTAATTGATCCTGCCAAGTCAAGCCAAAATCCATTGTAGAAGCATGCAACATATCTTCAAGTGTACGTATCGTCCGTTACGACTGCCCATCAGTCTCCGAATGATATGCAGTGCTCAAACTTAGAGTAGTACCCAACGCCTACTGAAAACTACCCCAGAAACATGAGGTAAACGGCGGATATCTGTCACTGACTATGCTCACCGGAATCCCATGTAATCGCACTATCTCCTGGATGTATAAGCGTGCCATGAAATTGTAAGAATACTCCCTGTTGTAAGGAATGAAATGTGCTGATTTTGTCAAACGGTCAACAACGACCTAGATAGCATCACACTGACGTGCATAGGCAAGTGGGTGACAAAATTCATAGTCACATGCTCCCACTTTCATTCGGGAATTTCAAGATTCTTCAGCAAACCACTTGGTCGTCGGTGTTTAGCCTTGACCTCTTTACAATCAAGACATCTAGAAAAAAATTGATACACACTCCACTTCATACCCTTCTAGCAGAATCTGGTTCGCCAGTCCTTGTACATTTTCATGCTTCCAGGATGAACTGACAGTCGACTTCTGTGAGCTTGAGATAGAATATCATTCCTGAGCTTTGCATCATCGGGTACAACCACTCGATTCGATAAGCACAATAAACCATCTGCCTGATAATGGAATCCAGATATATTAACTTAATTGGCTAGACGTGTCAAACGCTGAGTCTTAACATCATATATCTTAGCTTCTCTGATCCAAGAGTACAATGCTGGCTCAGATAGAATAGTATACAAACGAATTCCATTTCTTCCTTTCTTGTTCTTGAGTGTGAAACTCAGTGAACAAAATTCCTGAATCATATGAGATAAATCACTAGTTTGAAGTGCAGAAAGTCTTACCTGCCGACTCAAGGCATTAGCAGTAAGATTGACAGAACCTGGATGATACTTAATCTCGCAGTCATAATCTTTTAGTAAATCCATCAAGCGTCTATGTCGCATATTCAACTCCATCTGAGTGAATAAATTTTTCAAACTCTTGTGATCCGTAAATATCTCAAACTTATCACCATATAGATAATGTCTCCAAATCTTGAGCGCAAATACAATGGCGACTAACTCGAGATCATGCACTGGGTAATTCATCTCATGCATATTAAACTACCAAGAAGCATAGACAATAACATTTCCATGCTATGTCAAAACACATCCTATCCCCTGAACAGAGGCATCAGTGTAAACAATATAACCTCCTGATCTAGAAGGTAGAGCTAGCATAGGTGCAGTAGTATGATGTCTCCAAAGCTCGCGAAATGAATCCTCAAACACCAAGGACCAAGTGAAAGGCAATATCCTTCCGTGTAAGCTATGTCAAAGGTCTGGCCAAATGTGCAAAATTCTTGATGAACCGACGGTAATAACCAGCTAGATCCAAGAAACTTCGGATCTCAGGAATCGTCGTCAGAAGAGACCAGTTTAGCACTGCCTCAATCTTGCTTGGATCCACAGATATTTCTTCACTAGAAATCACATGACCGAGAAACACTACCCAATCAAGCCAAAACTCAAACTTGCTCAACTTCGCATACAGCTGCTTTTCCCGTAACGTCTGTAAAACAATCCTTAGATGTTGTGCATGCTCATTCCTGTCGTGAGAATAGACAAAAATATCATCAATGAAGACGATGACAAATATATTCAGATATTTTCGAAATAATTGATTCATAAAATTCATAAATACTGCCGGTGCATTCGTCAAACCAAATGGCATCACCAGAAATTCATAATGCTCGTATCTGGTTCTGAAAGCAGTCGTAGCAATATCTGAGTCTCGTACCCGCATCTGATGGTATCCTGATCTCAGATCTATATTTGAATAAACAAAAGTACCCTGCAATTGATCGAACAGATCATCAATTCATGGAAATGGATACTTATTCTTTATGGTGACATGGTTTAGCTGTCTGGAGTCAATACACAACCGCATCGATGCATCCTTCTTCTTGACAAACAAAAAAGGTGCTCCCCACGGAGAAACACTCGGGCGAATATATCCCTTATCCAGCAGATCCTGCAACTGTTGCTTTAATACCTTCATCTCTGATGGAGTCAGACGATAAGGTGCTCGGGATATAAGAGTTGTCCCTGGCATTAGATCAATACCAAATTCAACCTTTCTAACCGGAGAAAAAACCAGGAATCTCGTGAGGTAATACATCAGGAAATTTGCTGACCACAGATAACTGATTAATATGCTGACTACTCATGGACATATCAACTGCATAAATGAGGTATCCCTCCTCACCTGACTCTAAGACATGACATGCCATCAGAGCTGACACAAGTGGCATCGGAGGTTGTGCTCCCTCACCATAGAAGTACCAGCTATCACCCTCATCTGGATAAAACTTTACCAGACGCTGATAAAAATCCACAGTAGCGTGATATAAAGTCAACAAATCTATTCTCAAAATATAATCAAAATCTACCATCTCTAGAATCATTAGATTAGAAGACAACACATGACCCTCAAACTCCAGAAGGCAACCCATCACTAGACTCTTAGTTACTACCTCCTGCTCCAGCGGAGTAGATATAACTAAATCCAGGTCAAATGATACATAAGGTAATCTATGTCTCTTAACAAAACGGCTAGAAATAAATGAAAGCGATGCTCCAGTATCAATTAAAACAAGTGAAGTACCACATAACAAAAAGGTATCTACCAACATGCGATCGCTTCCCTTTGTAGCCTGCTCCTGAGAAAGAGCAAATATCTGCCCCTGAGTACGTGGGAGAAAACTGGAAGATCCAACCCGTGATCCCGGTCCACTAGCAGCTCCCATACGAGTAGGAAAATCCCTCCGCAGATGCCCTTGCTCATCGCAGATAAAAAAGCACCAGATTCCTTCCTACATGCTGCTGTAGGATGCTTCCCACCACAGTGATTACAACGGTCATTCTTCTTCTTCTTCCAAAATCGGAACATGTCTCGAGAACCAAAAGTAGTAGTAGAATAAAACGTAGAACTTGATTGCACAACAGATTGAGCCCTAGGCCCAAGTAATCCACTAGGCTGTCCTGATATCATCAGTTTTGCCCACCTGTTCTGTTCTCTACTTGACGGCACCGATTAACAAGAGTCTCATATGATGTCGGATTATCACAAACAACCACCTATGAATAAATATCCTGATTGAGCCCTTGCATAAATATATCACACTTCGACGCATCACTCTCATTTATATGGGGACTGTAAGGTAGAAGATCAATGAATCGCTGCTGATATTCATCAATAGTCATAGATCCCTACCTCAGCGTAAGCAACTCCATAGATCGTGCTTGTCGAACAGCTGGAGGAAAATAATGCTTCTAAAACTGCTGACGAAAATCCTCTCAAGTCACACGACCTCTCTTAGTATGTTCCTGAGCAGCCTTGACATGTAGCACCAATAATTTCATAATTTAAATTCCATGCCTAAATTTGTTTTAATCTTAATAATTTTAATATCCTAAATTTATTTGCCAAAAATATCTAAATTAAATTATTTAGCATTTTTTTAAAACCCGGTAAATAAAATTTGAGCATTTAATTTTTGAATTTTTAAATTTGAGTATTTGCGAAATCTTGGCCGAACACTTTTACTCGCGCCATATAAAATACTGCATATTTTATAATATTTACTTGCACACTTAATAAAATGTGTGGCTCGGCCCGTTAAGGAATTATCCCAGCCCATTAAGAGATTTTCCCTAGCTTCCCCTAGCCCATTCCATCGGCCCAAATCCCTTTCCCCCTTCTCCAAGTCTAAAGCCGATAGCTCACTCACATTTCCTCGCCATATCTCTTGCGATCGAAACTCTCCCTTTTTCCTTCAACCTTTGACCTCTTCCCCCGATGCCTGCCATACGAGCTGATTCCTGGCGCTCCTTGGCTCGTTCACAGCTCAACCGAGCTCCTTTCCCTATTTCCCATTTTTTTTATTTTTTTAAGGCAAGATTTATGGGTTTATTGTCTCACCAAGTAGATTATTATGTGTGTTCTTGCTTTTCCTTGTTTACATAACGAAATTTCTGAGTTTATGGAAGCTTGCCGATTTTTGGGTCATTGTCAGGTTGTTCGAGTATCTGTTCTCTATTGTATCTAGCTGTTCGATGATTTCTGTCTCCTCTTGGTGTGTCGTACGTGCATATGGTTGTTATATAATTCCCCTTGTGTTGAGTGGGGTTGTATTCTGAGTTTCTGTCTTTTTGTTGCATTCCCTGTTTCGAGATTTATTTTCCCATGTGCTTGAGTATGCGTTGAATGAGTCTTGTTTGTTGATTGGATGGTGAAATATGAGCTACCATGGGTGAGAACGTAGCTCACATGGTAGCACCTGGCTGGCAAGATTTGAGGCGAGGGGCTGTTGATTGGGTGTTGCAGAAGTTGGGTTTTTTGGGGGCTGGAACAGGGCTGTTTTGAGCTGGGAATTGGCTTGGAGCAGGGCTATTTTGAGCTGGGAATTGGCTTAGGACAGGGGCTGATCGAGTTGGAAATTTAGTTTGGGAGCGAGGGGTCGGTCTCAAGGTTCATGCGAGTCTAAGGGGTGGCCTAGGTCCTAGTTTAACGGTAATACCATGGGAGATCAAGGATTAGGCGTCATAGGAGGGAGAAGGGTTATCGAGCAGAAATTTACTAAGAGTTGAGGGGCTGTCCGGTTATGATCGAGTAAAACAGTTTTATACTTGGATTTTGGCTAAGGGATCGGGTTTGAGATTAGCCTAGGATTCTAAGGAAACGTCGTTTCAAACGAGAACTAATTCGGCTAAGTTTTGGTTAAGTTCTAGGCTATTGAATATTAAGGGGCAAGAATTTAGGTGTTAAGTGTGCTTCCCGAAAACACTATTGCCAGAAATTCTTGGATAAGATTTGAACCTCGAGGATGATTTCCTAGTTCAGTATAGAGTGCATGGGAACTGTGTTTTTGAGCGGAAGGCGTTTTGATTAAGAAATGAGTATGTTATAAGATTTTGCAAATGGATTGCTCGGGATACGTCCTAAGTGCCTAAAAGTAAAGTCTAGATTCTTAGTTATGGTTTGCCACCTAAATCACCATCCTTGTCAAGTATCTTGCACCATTTACTTGTGAGTCGAGTAATCGAGTAATCATTTTGAATGAAAGTCATTTTCATGCATTCAGTATAAGTCTTCGAGTCGAGTCAAGAAAAGAAAATATTTTGAACAAGGAGAGTTGATTGTGACAAGACGAGCAATGTTGATTGAGGGATGCCTTGACTCACTTGCCAAATTGACGGGTAGTGCACGGCCGGAAGACATCTCGGAACCCCTACCAAAACGATGGGTATTGAGCGACCGAGAGAAATCTCGGAACCCCTACCAAATCATATAAAAGGGGCAATGTCGCATCGGGAGAGATCTCGGCGTCTTGCCGACATAGTATACTGCAGCCATTGATCGATCAAAACAGAGGGTTACAATAAAGGATCTAATTTCACTGTCAGTTTATCAGTTTATCAGCGTGCAGTCAGTTTATCAGTTTATCAGTGTGCAGTCAGTTTATCAGTTTATCAGTTTACAGTTAGTTTATCAATTTACAATTCAGTTCATTAGTTCCCAGTTCAGTCTCTTCAGTCCACATGTTCAGTCTTGCTATGCACTTTCAGTTCTAGTTTAGTTTCAGTCAGTTAGATTCAGTCATGCATGCAATGTTTTCAAGTACTCGTTTTTGCTAGAGATTCAGTTAGGAAAAGACAATGTATTTTTAGTATAATATATTTTTAATTGTGTGTGCATGTATATTTATTATTCGTTATTTCAACCCATATTCTTGTTGAGTCTTTAGGCTCACTACATCTGCTTGGTGCATGTAAGGATGGTTTCTCAGTGATGGAGGGGCATGATCACCAGGGTTGATAGCATCTGGCAGAGCACACCCATGACCATCGCTTCCTTTAATTTTCCGCATTTGAGATTTTTGTAATAAAGAATTGTTTACAATTGTTTATCTTCCATTTTGTTAGCAGGATGTGATTCAATGCTTTGATACTAGACATATAAACTTGTTTTTCACTTCTCACTTCATTATTGTTGGGACTGTACCCAAAAACAGATGCTTATGCTTATCGTGTTATGTTCTTATCTTTTGGGAGTCCTCCTTTTATTTTTTTGAAATGCTGAATTGAGACAGGTTAGGGTCGTTTCATGGCGATTTTTTTTAAAATTATTTTTCTTTTTGTTAATAATAATAATAATAATAACAATAATACTCTGAAATTCCTTTTTCTCCTTTATTTAATTAAACTAGAGGTTAGGGTCGTTTCATGGCGTCCCACCATAACCGTGCTCGTCCATCCAGTACAAACTCAAGAACCTCCATTTTTTGCACCTCAGTAAATTCGAAAGCTCGAAAAGCACTTTCGATCCTGGCCATCCAGTTTCTTGCTTCCTCAAGATTCTCACCTCCCATCAAAGGTTTTGGTCCTACTTGCAGGAATTTATTGATAGTATATCTACGTCTACCCTCTTGGTGATGGCAATGATGATGATGGCCTCTTTCCTGCCTAACACTGCCATGGCTCTCGTCACCTCTTTCAGCCATATCTGAAAAATATTTGCACATTAAAATCCCAAATGCGCAATAAATTCTCAAGAGTAGACTAATCCCAAGTACTAATCTCAAAATCTATGCATGCTCTGATACCAAAAATGTAGTGACCTTGCATTGAATCACCTACTAACCTACAACTATATCGTGCATTAATCTTAATTATAACATAAACAATTAACAGAGTAAAACGTACGAAAACATAACCCATAAATTACATATCAACTTAGTACAATAGTTCAAAGCTTAAACTAATTAGTGATACAACCATATTGAAATAACTTAAAATAAACTGTCGTAAACATTATACAGCTATATCGAATCCTGTTGTATAAAATATACACTGATATCTCCTGCTCCCTAGTCCTGCCTCGAACTCCCTGCTCCATCCATCTTGCGACCTGTCCCGTGGAATGGGGTGACCAAGATAATAACTAGGACCTGAGTGATTAATTCCCAGTACATAAACATGAGTAGAAATATAAATATGATGCATGCACTCGTGATGACGGGTAATAAGTCATCTAAAAGTCATGCTAATAACCGGCGCCAATTAGTGCTGTGACCGCTTGGATCAAACCTTTGGGTACAACCACACTCGCCTAGAACCCCCCACTATAACGGTACATCAAGTTCTAAAATATCTCCTAGAACCCCCCCCCCCCCCCGCTATAGCGGTACATCCGGCTCTAGACTAAATACATGTATAACAAAGGAATAGGCTCAACATGTATGCGTACATGACATATGAATATAGAAAGTGGTAAATCATACATCATGTCACATAATAATTCCACATAAATGCAACATATAAACATGTATACTCGCTGGAAATCTCAGTCAATGTGTACGTACTTCTAAGCTAGTTCGAGTCTAGTAGAACCTAGGTTCCAAGCCTATAATCAAAAGTTCACCATATCACTACATAAGTTCTATAAGCCTTAACTAAGCTAATAGATACTCCCAAAACTTAATAATATTCCCGAACCATACCTTCGTCCCTAGTTAGCCTTTTAGAGTCGCTCGTTCTGGAGGACTATAACAATACCTTTGTTATTCCAGAACCTCTCTATTAACCGATAGGGCCCTCAAGTGTATACCTCACACTATATATAACTGAAGAAGGAATTTCGGAAATTCATATTCAAAAATGAATCTGAAGACCTCTATTTATTGCCCCAAACTCGGCCACGTTCGGAGCCTCCGATCTTGGGATCAAAGCGTCCGATCTCTGCATGCGTGACACGTGGCGATCGAAGCTTCCGAACTTGAGATCGGACCGTCCGATCTGATGAATACTCGACACTTGTCAAAACTCATGACTTAGTCATCGTGCATTGTTGGTCGGGGAAGATCGAATCGTCGTTCTTTGATCGGAGCGTTCGATCCTGCCTTCTTTCCGAAGTAAACGACTTCATTTCGGAGCTTCCGATCTTGCAGGGTTTGGATCGTCCGATCTGGGTTCGGACCGTCCGATCCTACCCAAACTTTGGAAGTCCAATTCTTGCTTATGAAGCCCATTATGCCCTTGATTCGGTTAAATACTAATCCTTAATCATGTTTATCATATTATTTTCTTAAAATGGACTCTAGGTTACTACAAAATCACTGTCAACAATCAATATATTCCCAAAGATTACAATTTCTTGAAACACTATTCCAGGTTCTAATATAGTCTTTATTACAATCTCATGTAATACATAAATTAATCAAAATATTACACTGAAAGATGTACAATAAAACAAAATCTTAGTACATCAAATAACTGAAATCTTTTAATACATATGATTCAACTAATTGCAACTGAAATACTGTTTACAACAACACTTAATACAATATTTAAATTCTTGCGAAATTCTCTCATTCTGACTACTGATCTTGAACTTGAAGTTTTCCGTAAGCATAAGAATTTTAGCAGACCTCTTCCTCGGAAGATCTAAAAGATCTCACGAATCTACCTGATCTTTTCAATATTGCTGGGTTTCTTATCTGGTAGATGAGATAAGGTCCTTCTTACAATCTCTCCAACTACTAGTGGAGATTCTTCTGGGGTGGCTTCCTTGGTCGAAACTGAATGGATGTCTACATGTCACACATTCCATTCAACCCTGAGAAGCATCTGGCGTTGAAAATTGGATCTTCTCTTCCAGCTCCATCCTGCTGGGATCCACATAATACGAATTTCTGCTCCAACCTTCGCAAAAAAGCCTAAATACCTTGCTATTCCAATTCTTGATACTGCTATTGTCATTGTATCCAACTGAAAATCCTACAAAGGATAACCCAAAATCAATATGTTCCAAAGAATCTTATTACATGCTCTGATACCATAAATGTAGTGACCCACACTATGATCACCTACTAATCAGAATTTAAGCATGCATTTAACTTAATAGAAAATCTTAATCAGAGTAAATGCGGAAATTAAAATAAACTATATACCAAAAAATACCATCTAGTGGTCAACCTTGCAATGCTGCCTTGGTCACCACCTATTCTCCTCATCCTCAAGATAACTACATGCAACCTGCTCCATTGAATGGGGTATCCAAACAACAGAAATAACCGAAAATGAGCATAAAATGCTCTGTACGAGAGTATGAGTTTACGGTATTATACGTGTATTATGCAAGTGAACTGGGTATCAAGACTCGAGGTCTAGAATATCTAATCAAGAACAGACTTGGGCCGTGGGTATATAGCATGCTGAGCCGTCGCTACAGGAGGTGACCTACATACCCTGATGGTGACCTAACACTGTCCAACCAAATATCAGTGACTTGACACGAGCTCATGTGTCCAACTAATATTGGTGACTTGGCACGAATCTATATGTCCAACCATCTACTGACAGGATAGGGTAAATACCCTACTATAGGATAGCATAAGGATATAGCTCAAGATGCTCATGTATGCAACATACAGTCATGACATATTGTGTCATATAAATCATGCAATCACATAATACATGCAAACACATAATATATGCATACTCAATTTGGTTATCTCGAATAACACTTCTGTACCTTATTAAGGCAGATCTTAGAAGCTCCCCTCTAGGTCCAAGCCTACCAAGAAACATTACAATACATAAATACCATGTATTATCTAACATGCCAAACATCACCTATCATGCTCTAAAAGCCTTAATTAAACTACAACATACTCCCTATTTCCTATAAGAATCCAGAACCATACCTTCGTCCGTCGTCATCCCGCTGATGTCGCATGCCCTAAAGCTTGGGCACAACCTTGCTACGACTCCTGGACATCTCGCCAGAGATCCGCCGCTCAGCTGCTCAGCCGCTACTACGGACACTGTCCGTAATATAAAATGTAACACCCCAAATTTATCTTAATTGAGTTTATTTGAGATAATCAGAGATTACAGAGTTCAAGAGCCGACTTGATTTTGATCAGGGTCTATTTTGCAATTTTTGGAATTTTCAGGGACTAAAATGCAAATTTGGAGTTTGTTAGATATTTATACTTGGTTTGACTTGTCTTCTTCATTCTCCTTCTTCTCCCTTAGCCGACTCCTTCATTGAAGATGCCCCAAAGCTTTCTCAAGCTTTGTGATTTCAGTTTCCGGTCGATCCGTCCGTTAGAATTTATTTTCGAAGGCAGATTCGCGATCCCGACAACGAGAGCTTTGTTCTATCGTAAGTATTTCTTCAATTAGATATAATTTATTTTCCGGATGTTGTTAGAATCGAATGAGTTTTGGATATGACGTTCTTGAACTAGTCTTTATCGTTTATTCTCAGTCGGAGTTATCCGGCTGTTGCTTTGTTTTGTATGTGTACTTGGCGACAGGTGGGGCAGGATCGAGTCAGAGACGATAGAGATAGATCGAGATTGAGGATTAGAAGTGGGACTTTGGTTTTAGAAGTTGAAAGCATGCCAATCTAGTTTATGTTTTGAAGCATGTCTAGAAATCGAACCTTGTTTGTTTTGGGTTGTATCGAATATTCGAATATGGAAGTTTTGTAAGAGTGGGTGCCCAGTGAGCCAACTGTGTGGCTATGGGCTTTGTTGACTCTTTGTATAAACAATCTTTTGTTTAATATTATTTACACTTTTATGGCAATGACTTTATATTACTTCATATTGTTATATTGTGATATACTATTGTTGTTTTGATAAAGACCTTGAATATACTATAGTGTATGTAAGATGTGGTAGAACATGGAGATGTCTATCATGAAATACATCTTATAGTCACTGTATATTCTAAAACCGTTCCTAGTCGATTGAGCCGTCCGATAATAAGGATAAGGATCGCTCGAGTTTGAGACTAGCATTTGCGATGCGGAGTACCACGTTTCATTGGTAGGGAACATGGAGATGTTCGAAGCATGCAAATGGATATTCATGGGATGAATAGTCGAACTACCCTATCCGGACTTTCCAAGTGGTTATCACTTATCGAGTGGATAAAGTCCGCGGTTTTGGTTGTACACCATTAGTCCTTACGACTTGAAACATCATGGAGACTCTATATGCTAGTGCTGTGCTTTGACTCGTTTACCGACTCTAAGGGGGTCATCAGGTGTCGAGATTGGGTACAGTTACGACACATATAGGAGTCAATGCATTGTTGTCAAGGATTCACCACATACTTGCGAGTGTGGATATCCTATGCGATCTGAGGAGATATTAGTGTGACAAATCTCTGGCCAGAGTACTTGATGTGATTTAAGAAATGGTTTCTTAGTAGCACATGCGATGTCACTAATTTGATCTTCAAGATGTATTGCATAGTTATCGAATCTTGAGCGACTCTCGATATACCAATGGTTGTTGATTCGATCGGGATATATGGATGAAGGGACCGTACTGTACGCTAACCAAAATCTACTGGTTCTTGTAGGCACTATCAGTGATACCTAGGGAATCATGGGGCGATGTTGCTAGGCGCTTTACCATGATTCGTTGGGCAAGTCGGAAAGTGTTGTTCCGAGTCACAAGGAGTTGTGAGCCCACGGCTAGCTGTATCCCTGAACCATTGAGGGTCACACAGTGTAATGGAGTTTTAATCCCCGTTGAGATAGTTAAATTTAAAGAGTTAAATTTAATGAACTAAGGAGTTGGACTTCTTAAATAAGAGTAAGGGAGTAGGATTTCCTAAAATGACATAGGGATGGACATTTTTGGAAACCACTGAATTCGGATTCAGGAAAATTTATTTTGACTTTAAAACGTGCAGAAATGGTTTCTGTGCACATTGGTGAAATCGTTTCATCAATCGGAGTCACGATGAATTTTATATTAATTTCTGAACGAGTGGGCTTTGCTTGTCGGGCCCCAGCTTATGACTAATGGGCCCTAAGGTGTTAGTGGCCTGCATTATAAATAAGTTATTTCAGTACAGAAATTACACACAATAGGTCATAATTTTTGAGACAGAGCAAAAATCGAAACCCTTCTCTCTCAAAGAATTTTCGGCCGTCCCCCTCCTGCTCTGCCCGAGAAAATTCCGGTCTGTGATTTTGAATCGCAGTAAGGAATAACGAATCAAATTCGTGTATTCTCTTCGCAGAAAACTTCTGATAGATTTTCTAGTGCAATCTATCAGAGGGATTAAACCTCTGTTCGTGGACCTGATTGAAGGCGTTCATCGGTTCCAGGGAGAGACAACAAGAGCAGAATTGTTCTGTTGGTGTCCATTAATCTCGTTGCGAGATTTGAGGTAAAATTTATTTAATTGTTATTTAAATTTTACACACACACGTAATTCAATCGATGAACGGTTGATACCCATACCATGGAAACGTTCCATGAAAAATTTTTAAACTTCCGCTGCACCGGGTATCAATCGTAATTGGTCTGGGAACTCGCCAGTTTTCCAACAGTGGTATCAGAGCCAGGTTGCTCAGATCAATCGATTGAATTAATCAATTGTACAAAATTTTTGAGTCTCGGTTTTTGAAACAAAATAAATATTTTTAATAAAAAAATTTTTTTTTTTCCGGGGGCGAAACCCGGGCAGCGATTGGATCGCTGCCCGGAAGGGGCAGCGATGGTCGCTGCCCCCAGGGGCGGCGCACGGCGCTGCCCAGCGCAGCGCTGGGCGCTGCGCAGGGCAGCGCTCGGCGCTGCCCAGGGCAGCGCTGTGCGCTGCCCAGTGCAGCGCTGGGCGCTGCGCAGGGCAGCGCTCGGCGCCGCGCAGGGCGGCGCTCGGCGCCGCCGCCAGGGCAGCAAGCGTTGCTGCCCTAAGGGGGCAGCCGGGCTGCCCCGGCCCGCGCCCCGGGTGCGGGCCAACCCGGGAGTGTCCCGGGTGGCCCGCGGGAAAAATTAATATTTTATTAAAAATTAATTTTAATATGTTAAAATTTTATTTTTGGTCCGGTCAAAAATTGTTTTTGATTGGTTCACGAGATTTCGGATCGAATTGTTCGAGTCCGTAAATTTTAAAATTGATTTTGGATAAATTTGAATTTTTGGAAAATTTTAATATTTTATCCGTAAATTGAATTTTGAAATCAATTATTTTGGTACAATTGATGATAAGATATGATCTTATGATATATTGAGTAAAATATGATTTTATTTGTAAAATTGGATTTTATAGATAAAATATGATTTTATTTGATATGGAGATAAAATATGATTTTATATGTGAAATGTGATTTTATATATAAAATATGATTTTATCTTGTTTAAATTTGAATTGCCACAGCATGTTATCCAATAAATTAATTTTGAATTAAATGTTATTGGATAAGGATGATCGATTGCCATGACCAATTTTGTAGGTGTATGTTAGGAATTTACATTTTGTCTTTATTGTTGTTGGTTTTATTAATGGGCCTGGTTTATGGCCCGATATGAATGTCATATGTAATAAAAGTGGGCTTGGTTTATAGCCCGTTCCCACCCCCTAAAAATGTATCCCCTACTTGTCATTGTTATTTATTGTAAATACATTAGATTTAGTGGGAGATCAAGATTTGAAGATGGTGGGCCCAGCAGACAATGAAGACTGAAGAAATGTAAATTGGAAGCATATGTAATAGGATTGCATTTGCATACTGCATATTACCTAGGATTGGACTAAGACCCGTGATTGGCAACCACGGGTCAATTAGAAATGGAATCGATCATCCTATATAATATGTGATATTATGATTGTATGCATGTTTAGACATAAATTGCGTGAATCCGGCAATGCATGCAATAAATTAAATATGATGAGACAAATATTTTTATAAATAAAATCCCTCATTTTAAATATGATTTAAAATTTATATCAAGATAAATAAAGGAAATTTAAATATTGTTTAAATGTTCCTACCTTCCATCAACGGTCAATGTATGTGATGCTACCCGCGGATACGGTCCGGCTCATATTATTGGGGGGGCCCGTCCGTCGGAAAGCTGTACATTGGATCGACAAATGTTGTAAGTTGGGTGGAACTCCCATGGGATCGGCTCATATTATTGGGGGATCCACATGGCGACCGTCCATCACAACTTAATATTGATGGGTCATCTTGACATGTCACTTTAAACGGCGTCATATTATTGGGCCCTTATTGGACATGAGGTAAATACATGGGGATTGCTTTGGAAGCAATTGGGCTCTACCTTTTGAGAATTATGGTTGGCTGATATTATTCGGGACCATAAGTTTGTCAATTGGACTCCATGTTCTCACTAAGGAAAAGTTTCCCGTTTTCACTAGAGGGTGGTGAAATCGTTAAAATAGTGGGAGTGAGATTCATAAAATAAAATTCGCCAATTTTATGTCTTAGTAAATTATTTAAACAATCATCGATAATTGTCTGTTTTATCTCAGTAATCCACATGCTTCTGTTCTCCAACAAAACAAACTTATTGATGCAAACAATACAGAATGATTCCATAAGTTAAGATTGTCCTAAGTTCGGAAAAAGATTTTCTAAGTGTTAGAAAAGGCTTCTCCGAAAACAGCCCCGGCTAATGTAACTGCCGAAAGGTTGGCCGAATTAGAGAAATGGTTGGACCATGATCTCAAGGCCAAATGTTACATGAAAAATTGGACAAGTCTAAACAAGTTTGCCATCACTGCAAGAAACCCGGTCATTGGAAACGTAACTGCAAGGAATACCTCAAGCAGTTGCGAACTGCAAAGGGTATGTTTTACATTAAAATGTTTTTCTTAATACTACTTCTTGGGTATTGGATACCAGATTAGATCTCATATTTGCAATGAGTTGCAAATGATGACAAGAAGTAATAGGCTAAGGATGGGTGAGACCCAGTCAAGGCTCGGGAATTGTTCCAGAGATAAATCCAAAGCTATAGGAGAATTTTTGCAGAACAATTTTAAGTTTTTGAGAGATGTTTTATTTGTTCCAGATTTGATTAAAAACATTATTTCTGTTTCTATGCTTGATAGAGATAGTTATTCTTGAAATTTTGTGAATGGGATTTGCAATATTTACAAGAATGAATGTTTGATTGGAAATGGACAACTTGAAAACGATCTATACAACTTAAAACTAAAAGACGTTCCAATTAATTATTTTGATAAACCGGCTACAACAAACAAAAGGAAAATCGATAGTCAAAACCCGGCAAACCTTTGGCACGCTAGGCTAAGTCATATTTCCTCAAGGAGGATGAACAAGCTAGTGGGAGAGGGCATGTTTGATATGTCTGATATTAACTCTCTACCTACTTGTGAATCCTGCCTAAAAGGAAAAATGACTAAATCTCCTTTTAAGGGAAAACCTGAGCGTAGTCAGAATCTGTTGGATTTGATCCATACAGATGTTTGTGGTCCATTTAGAGTAGGGACTCAACATGGCCACACCTACTTCATTACCTTTACTGATGATTATTCTAGGTATGGGTATTTATATTTAATGAAATATAAGTCTGAAGCATTTGAAAAGTTCAAAGAATTCAAGGCTGAAGTAGAAAACAAGCTAGGTAAAAGTATTAAAGCACTTCGATCGGATCGAGGTGGAGAATACTTGAGTACCGAGTTTTTGGACTATCTAAAAGAGAATGGGATTCTCTCTCAGTGGACTCCTCCTATGACACCACAGCTTAATGGTGTATCGGATCGTCGTAATCGAACTTTGTTGGACATGGTTCGATCCATGATGAGCTTCACTGAGCTTCCACCTTCGTTTTGGGGCTATGCGCTTGAAACGGCGGTATTGTTGTTGAATAACGTCCACACTAAAGCAGTGGACAAAACACCATACGAGTTATGGAATGGCAAAGCTCCTAAGTATTCATACTTGAGGATTTGGGGATGTCCTGCTTACGTGAAGCGGACAGTGGGAGATAAGTTGGATAGTCGATCCAGCTTGTGTTATTTTGTGGGGTATCCGAAGAATTCAATCGGATATTATTTCTATTATCCTGCTGAAACAAAGGTGTTTGTTTCACGGAATGCCACCTTCTTGGAGAAGGAGTTCTTATTGGATAAGAAAGGCGAGATGATGGAACTCGAAGAAGTTCGAGAAGAACCCGAAATACAAAATAACGATCCCACACCTCAGGAACCATTGCTGGACACGCCTGCACCTAGAAGATCCGAAAGGACTTCTAGACCTCCAGTTCGATATGGTCTTCTTCTTGAAGGGGATCAAGATGAACCCGACATTGGATGTGATCCAAGAAACTTCAAGGAAGCAATTTCTGATGCGGATTCGAATTTATGGCTTGAAGCTATGCAGTCAGAATTGGATTCGATGCATACAAACCAAGTTTGGTCTTTAGTGGATCCTCCCGATGGAATTGTTCCAATAGGGTGTAAATGGATCTACAAAAGAAAGCTTGGGCCTGATGGTAAGATATTGACTTACAAGGCGCGATTGGTGGCGAAAGGTTATACTCAAAGGCAAGGAGTTGACTATGATGAAACCTTTTCACCAGTCGCAATGTTCAAGTCCATAAGAATCCTAATTGCCATAGCTGCATGGTATGACTATGAGATATGGCAGATGGATGTGAAGACTGCTTTTCTTAATGGAGACATTAAGGAAGAAATCTATATGAAGCAGCCTGAGGGGTTCACATCCATGGGAAGCGAGCATAAGGTATGCAAGCTTCAGAGATCAATTTATGGTCTAAAACAAGCATCAAGAAGTTGGAACCATAAATTTGATGAAACAATAAAAGATTTTGGTTTCATCAAGAACCCGGAGGAACCTTGCGTGTACAAGAAAGTAGTTAAGGATGCGGTAACATTCTTAGTACTTTATGTTGATGACATCCTACTCATTGGGAATGATGTAGGGATGTTGCAGTCAACAAAGATATGGTTATCAGGTAGATTTTCGATGAAGGATTTGAGTGAGGCATCCTACATTCTTGGGATACAGATCTATAGGGATAGATCTAAGAGAATGATAGGACTCACTCAATCAACCTACATCGATACCATATTGAAACGGTATTCAATGGATGGGTCCAAGAGAGGACATCTACCCATGTGTCATGGAGTTTCTCTATCCAAGTCTATGTGTCCCAAGACTGAAGCAGAGATAGAGAATATGACACATGTACCATATGCGTCAGCTATAGGTAGTATCATGTATGGGATGATATCTACCAGACCGGATGTAGCATTTGCTCTGAGTGTCACGAGCAGATATCAGTCTAATCCTGGTCAGATGCATTGGAAAGCCGTGAAGGACATTCTTAAGTACTTGCGAAGGACTAAGAATATGTTCATGGTTTATGGAGGACGAGAACTCAAACTGGAAGGCTATACCGACTCTAGCTTCCAAAGTCATGTGGATGACTCGAAGTCAACCTCTGGATTTGTGTTCATGCTCAATGGTGGTGCTGTCTCTTGGAAGAGTTCCAAGCAGGACACCACAGCGGATTCCACCACTGAGGCTGAATACATTGCAGCATCAGCTGCTGCTAAAGAGGCCGTTTGGATGAGGAATTTCGTCCAAGAGTTGGGCGTCATTCCTGAATTTGTTGGTCCAGTCCCGGTGTACTGCGACAACACGGGTGCCGTTGCTCAAGCAAAGGAACCAAGGTCTCATCAAAGATCCAAACACGTACTGAGGAAATACCACATAATCCGGGAGATTGTGGAAAGAGGAGACATCAGTGTCGAACGAGTGGCCTCTGCAGACAATATCGCTGATCCACTTACTAAGCCTTTGCCAGGACCATTGTTTGACAAACATCGCGAAGCAATGGGTCTACGTAGTATGACTAGTTGGCTATAGGGCAAGTGGGAGATTGTAAGAGTGGGTGCCCAGTGAGCCAACTGTGTGGCTATGGGCTTTGTTGACTCTTTGTATAAACAATCTTTTGTTTAATATTATTTACACTTTTATGGCAATGACTTTATATTACTTCATATTGTTATATTGTGATATACTATTGTTGTTTTGATAAAGACCTTGAATATACTATAGTGTATGTAAGATGTGGTAGAACATGGAGATGTCTATCATGAAATACATCTTATAGTCACTGTATATTCTAAAACCGTTCCTAGTCGATTGAGCCGTCCGATAATAAGGATAAGGGTCGCTCGAGTTTGAGACTAGCATTTGCGATGCGGAGTACCACGTTTCATTGGTAGGGAACATGGAGATGTTCGAAGCATGCAAATGGATATTCATGGGATGAATAGTCGAACTACCCTATCCGGACTTTCCAAGTGGTTATCACTTATCGAGTGGATAAAGTCCGCGGTTTTGGTTGTACACCATTAGTCCTTACGACTTGAAACATCATGGAGACTCTATATGCTAGTGCTGTGCTTTGACTCGTTTACCGACTCTAAGGGGGTCATCAGGTGTCGAGATTGGGTACAGTTACGACACATATAGGAGTCAATGCATTGTTGTCAAGGATTCACCACATACTTGCGAGTGTGGATATCCTATGCGATCTGAGGAGATATTAGTGTGACAAATCTCTGGCCAGAGTACTTGATGTGATTTAAGAAATGGTTTCTTAGTAGCACATGCGATGTCACTAATTTGATCTTCAAGATGTATTGCATAGTTATCGAATCTTGAGCGACTCTCGATATACCAATGGTTGTTGATTCGATCGGGATATATGGATGAAGGGACCGTACTGTACGCTAACCAAAATCTACTGGTTCTTGTAGGCACTATCAGTGATACCTAGGGAATCATGGGGCGATGTTGCTAGGCGCTTTACCATGATTCGTTGGGCAAGTCGGAAAGTGTTGTTCCGAGTCACAAGGAGTTGTGAGCCCACGGCTAGCTGTATCCCTGAACCATTGAGGGTCACACAGTGTAATGGAGTTTTAATCCCCGTTGAGATAGTTAAATGTAAAGAGTTAAATTTAATGAACTAAGGAGTTGGACTTCTTAAATAAGAGTAAGGGAGTAGGATTTCCTAAAATGACATAGGGATGGACATTTTTGGAAACCACTGAATTCGGATTCAGGAAAATTTATTTTGACTTTAAAACGTGCAGAAATGGTTTCTGTGCACATTGGTGAAATCGTTTCATCAATCGGAGTCACGATGAATTTTATATTAATTTCTGAACGAGTGGGCTTTGCTTGTCGGGCCCCAGCTTATGACTAATGGGCCCTAAGGTGTTAGTGGCCTGCATTATAAATAAGTTATTTCAGTACAGAAATTACACACAATAGGTCATAATTTTTGAGACAGAGCAAAAATCGAAACCCTTCTCTCTCAAAGAATTTTCGGCCGTCCCCCTCCTGCTCTGCCCGAGAAAATTCCGGTCTGTGATTTTGAATCGCAGTAAGGAATAACGAATCAAATTCGTGTATTCTCTTCGCAGAAAACTTCTGATAGATTTTCTAGTGCAATCTATCAGAGGGATTAAACCTCTGTTCGTGGACCTGATTGAAGGCGTTCATCGGTTCCAGGGAGAGACAACAAGAGCAGAATTGTTCTGTTGGTGTCCATTAATCTCGTTGCGAGATTTGAGGTAAAATTTATTTAATTGTTATTTAAATTTTACACACACACGTAATTCAATCGATGAACGGTTGATACCCATACCATGGAAACGTTCCATGAAAAATTTTTAAACTTCCGCTGCACCGGGTATCAATCGTAATTGGTCTGGGAACTCGCCAGTTTTCCAACAAGTTTGTATGAGGTTGATTGCATGTTTTTATACCTCGTTATGTATTGAATGGATTTTCGTAGTCAAAGTTGGCAAGCTAAATTCTGAGTTTTGTTCAGAGCTGCCATCGCTCGATCGGTAGAGTTTGACTGATCGAGCGAGGGAGCTGTGATCCATTCTCTGTTTTGGTTAGAGCTTTCCCGCTCTACCGGTTGAACTTTACCGATCGAGCGGAGCTTGTTTTCTACTGGGCAGAAAGTTTTGGAAACCTTGATCGCTCGATCGGTTGAACTTTACCGATCGAGCGAGGAACTTTTAAAAAAAATTATTTATTGCTTTATCTCTTGGACCTTTTATGATTTCTCGATGGGATTAATTCTTGATTAGATGATTAGAATCGAGGTCTCAATTAAGTGGTATCAGAGCGATAAGATTCTTGGAGTGAATTAGAGTGAGCGGGGTAGATCGAGTCCGCTTGACTTGAACTCTCGCATGTGATTGAACTCCTTATTTGATTATTTGAATTCCATGCGAGTATGCTTTATTATCTAGCGAACTAATTGAATTACATGATTATGTGGTTTAATTTATAAAGCATGAACTACTTGAGATATGAATTGTTTTGTTTCCGAATTTTATTCGAGTACTTTTAAGGTGGAACGAGTTTGTCGAACAGAGATTTTGGGCACCGAATTGTTGTGAATGAGATAGTGGTGTCCTAACCCCTTGATTATCAGATATGGCACCTCAAAGAGTTTTGAACAGGGAACGAACGATAGTGACTCCTCCTAACGAATAGGCTAGCACCAAAACTAATCAGTTGGATGCAACATCTACTCCGATGGAAACCTTACTGAAGAGGTTTCAGTCGTTCAAGCCGCCGACTTTGAAGGGTTGTGAAAATCCGGTTGACTGTGAAAGTTGGTTGGAAGACATAGACCAGCTGTTTGATTCTCTTGATTATTCTGACGACCGCCAAACCAGGTTAGTCATTCATCAGTTTCACGGTGTTGCCAAAAACTGGTGGACCACGATGAAGATAGCCATGGAGAATCGAGGTACAGTCATTACTTGGAATATTTTCAAAACTGAGTTCTATAAGAGATTTTTCCCAATTTTGTACCGTAAGGACAAGGGTGCCGAGTTTGCTACTCTGAGGCAAGGGAACTTAAACATTGAGGATTATGTTGCCAAATTTGATAGCCTATTGCGTTTTGCACCGCATATTTCCGACAACGAAGAAGCGAAAGACGACCAATTTATAAATGGCTTGAATCCCGAGATCTTTACGTTGGTCAATATTGGAAGGCCCGATAATTTTTCGGATGCAATGGATCATGCCAAGGGTGATGAGGCAGGACTGATGAGGCAGAGAGGGAATCAGTTTGCACCTCAGCAACAACAGAAACAATTTCAGGCACAACATTCTCAGTTTCAGAATCAACCTTCTCAGTATCAGAACCAACCTCAGAGGTTTGAGGGAGGTAACAGTAGCAACAACCGAAGAGATCAGTATAGAGCGAAGGGAAAGCAGTTTAAGAAGCCAGGGAGCAGTTCTTCGAGTTCCAGTGGCTCGAGGCAGTTTGGCTCTGACCAAAGTGCGAGTTATTCAGGCATGTCTTGCAGCAGGTGCGGAGGTCGCCACCCTAGTGATCAATGCTGAAGTATAACGGGTAGCTGAAATATCTATCATCAAACTGGACACTATTCCAGAGTGTGTCCTCAGAAGGATTCTTACCAAGCTCGTAGTGGGAATTCTTCTAGACCGACAGCTCAGTCCGAGAGGCAAGCTTTTGCAGTTCAATCTTTCCAACCTCAGCAGCAGAATCGATAGGGAGGTAACCAGAGTTCGAATCAGCCTTCGAGGCCTCAGGCACGAGTTTTTGCTTTAACCGAGGATCAGGCTCAGGCTGCACCCGAAGATGTTATCGCAGGTAACTGCTTCATTTCTGGTTATTCTGCTCATGTATTGATAGATACATGTGCTTCTCATTCCTTTATCTCTGAAAAATTTGTGTCAATGCATGCTTTGCCTACTGAGCTTTTGCCTACTGTAGTAGTTGTTACTTCACCTTTGGGTGGAAGAATTATTTCTGTCAGATTAGTCAAGAACTGTGAACTTTGATTTGAGGAGAATTTGATAGAATTCGATTGTATTGTACTTGGGTTGTAAGATTTTTACTGTATTGTTGGTATTGATGCTTTAACCAATTACAAGGTGTAGTGACCCGCGCCATGATCACCTACTAATCAGAACTTAAGCATGCAATTAATCAATAAAATAATCTTAATCAGAGTAACTGCGGAATTAAAGTAAGTCAAATACTAGGTAAGCAAAACCTAATGGTCAACCCTGCTATCCAGCCTTGGTCACCACCTAACCTCCCTGTATTCTGGAGAACTACCTGCAGCTGCCCCATGGAATAGGGCATCCAGCCAATAGAAAATAACCGAAAGTGAGCCTAACATTCTCAGTACAAGAGTATGAGTATACGGTTTTATGTGTGCATGTATTAAATGAACTGGGAACCAAAACTCTCAGGTCAAGAAACAAGCTCAAAGACCAGGCCCAGGATATATAGCACGCTGTGCCGTCGCCTCAGGAGGTGGCTCATATACCCAGTGAAGAATGGTGACCTGATACTAGTACATGTGTACAACCATAAAGGTGACCTGACACAAGACTTATGTATCCAATCATCCACAAACTCGTAGGGTGAGCGCCCTACTACAGGATACCTCTAAGGTAAAAGATCACTATGCTCATATATGCAACATACAGTCGTGACATGTTGTATATATAAAGGCATATAAAACATGCAATCACATAATCCATGCAAACACATAATACATGCATACTTATTTGAATATCTCGAATAATACTTCCGTACCTTACTAAGGCAGATCCTAGAAGCTTCCCTCCTAGGTCCAAGCCTACCATGCATCACTACAATATAAATAACCCATGCATTACCTAGCATGCCAAACATCACCTACTAGGCTCTAAAATCCTTAATTAAACTATATTCTACTCCCTATTTTCTATTGGGAGCCAAAGCCATACCTTCGTCCGTTGTCAGCCCGCTGATGACGCATGCCCCAGAGCTTGGGCATAGCCTAGCTACGACCCCTGGACGCCTCATCAGAGGTCCGCCGCCTGGCTGCTACTATGGACACTGTCCACTATAAAAAACACTATTTCCTACTCCAACTCTTAAAGAAAGAGTCCCGAAGCCCTTAAATAGAGCGATTACCGGGAGAGGAGAGGAAAATTGCACTTCAAAATGAGGGATTCAGACCCCTATTTATAGAGCACAATAGCAAGCTCCGATAGTGCCAACGGAAGCTCCGATTTGTGCATGGAATCCACGTTGCAACTGGTTGAGATCAGAAGATCCGATGTGCCATCGGAAGCTCCTATGTGTTGCATGTAGCTATGTGTACAATTCTCATCTCCACGTCTTTAGACAGCACATCGGAAGCTCCGTTGCTGCATCAGAACTTCCGTTTGTACCAGTAGCTCCGATCTGCACAACGGTGACTCCGAAGTGAGCACTCTTTTCTTTACTGTTTTTGGACCCCCGGGACTTACCCTACCATTTTTGGACGTTCCGGATCTGATTTTTTACTTATTTTGACCAAATAAGGGTTCCTTAAACATGTTTTGACACTTTTAAAATTATATGTCATTTTCTAACATGTATAAAATCACTTAATCTTATAAAATGAAACCGGGCTACTACATTCTCCCAATACTTAAGATATTTCGTCCTCGAACAATCTTAAGTACTGAATGCAGTAAAATAATGAATAAACATATTTTATTCAAACTAATTCATTTTACAAGTTACAATCTAAAAATACAACAATTCAAAATAGCTCTGGATAATCTGTACGCATACGACTCTCAAGTTCTCAAGTGGCCTCCTCAGTGCCTCGGCGCTGCCACTGAACTAGAACAAGAGGAATGGTTTGGCTGCGTAACACCTTATCCTTATGTCATATGATACGCAAAGTTCTCTCCACGTATTTAAAATCCGAGTCCAACTGTACCTCAGACGGCCGTAAGATATGAGACTCATCTGCCACATACCATCGCAACAGTGAAACATGGAACACGTAGTGGATACTAGACAAATACGGCGATAAAGCCAACCTGTAAGCCAAATCCCCAACATTTTCTAGAATCTCGAATGGACCAATGAACCTAGGAGATATCTTACCCTTGAGACCAAATCTCAAAATTTTACGAAATGGGGAGACTTTTAAAAAAACTTTCTCTCCCACTTCGAACTGCAAAGGTATGCGCTTAACATTCGCATAGTTAGCCTGTCGATCCTGCGCAACATTAATTCTCTTCTTGATCTGTCCAACAATATCAACAGCCTGCTGGACTAACTCTGGTCCCTCTACCTATCACTCTCCCACTTTCTCCCAGTATAGTGGAGTACGACACCATCGCCCGTACAACGTCTCAAACGGAGCCATCCCAAAACTGCGATGGTAACTGTTGTTTTACGCAAACTCAATCAATGGAAACTAATCTTGCCAAGCTGGACCAAAATCCATAGAGCATGCTCGCAACATGTATTCAAGAGTACGAATCGTGCACTCTGACTGCCCATCAGCCTCTAGGTGATATGTTGTACTCAAGCTGAAAGTAGTAACCATAGCGCGCTGAAGACTCCCCCAAAACTTGGATGTAAACCTGGGATCTTGATCGCTGACTATGCTCACAGGAATTCCGTGCAATCAAACAATCTCCTGGATTTACAATCGTTCCATCATGTCAAAACTGTAGTCCCGATTATAAGGAATGAAATGTTCTGACTTGATGAGTCGGTCCACCACAACCCAGATAACATCACAATTCCTCGAGCTTACCGGTAAATGGGTCACAAAGTCCATCATGATCAACTCCCATTTCCACTCAAGAATGGATAAACTGTGAAGCAATCCTCCAAGTCGTCGGTGTTCTGCCTTGACCTACTGATACACCAAACATCTAGAAACATACTGATACACATTTTTTATTCATTTATTTCTACCAAAAAGAACCTCGTACGCAAATCTTTGTACACCGAAAGGATTCTCATATTCTATGACTAACACTTGTCATAACACATGTGACAACGTCGTTGTCCACAATTCTTTATTTCCTGAATCCTCTAGGTTCTTTCTTGGAAATATCAATACAAATATTCTTATTGACTCAAAAGTAGATTAGTACAATATCTAGTACTAATATAATGACATCTATCTCATTACTTGAGATAACATCTGAAAATGAGAATACTGATTATCCTGCCACGGATAACAATTCCTTGCTGAATTCTGACTTACGCTATTAGATGAACAAAACTGTTTCATCCTTCTTTGGCAAAGTCTTTAAATCAAAACAATCTAGCTAACCCTTGATTCGATCTCATCGAATCAGACTTATCAATGCATTCATTAGACATCCCGGAAAATCAGTGACAACAATCCTGCTAGATCTGGTAACTTTAGATCTCAGCTGATGTCCTTTTTCCATGTCTAAACACTTGATGCTATTCTGATATTACTCATTTGAAATTCCAACACTTACTAGATCAATTGGTGATAATATAATCCAGTAATATTGCAGAAATGTTTCTGAGAACTGAATATCTGAGTACTATACTCATCTTATCAGTCTACCAAAAAGTAAATAATTCCAATCGTTCTTTATGCAAAAACAAAATATATAGCTCCCCCATCACGGGGTTATAACATCTGTATCTACCTCAGACAAATAGTTGCAAATAGTCACTGGGCACCAAACTTTCACCAGTTTAACTGACCATTTTAAAACACACATGAACACCTAAGTGCTCATCTTTCCACTATCCAAATGAATTCTTATATTGTCGTATACATGCTGTAACTCAGCAGGCTCATGAAATCTGTCAATAGAATCGAGTATCTTTTCAAGGTTATCAAACTGACACCAAATTATACTTTAACGTAACTGTTGCAATGATCATAGTTCGCGTCTTTCAGTATAAGTCATTCCAGTGTCCTAATAAAACTCATCTTTGCTTGATAACCCATCAATAAATTTATTTTCCAATTCTTACAGGGAAACTTGCCTAAGTAAACTCATCACTTAGAATTTCCTGTTTTATCTCGTAATCAAGATCCTGATCACTAATTATACCTCTGATAGAATTAGACAATACTGGTAAAACCTCCTGGTTCTCCCCCAGTATCACGTGCGAGAACTACCCGTCCAGAATATTCACTTGTCAAGGAATCCTTTCCAAGACTATTATGTCCACGAAAACCAAAGTCGGTATCTCTGATGAAGTCAGACGATAACTCAAATCCCTTGAAACTAATTCAGTACCAAGTACAATTCCAGAAGACTTAAATAAATCATGAACACTTTTCTGAATACCCATTGCTATGACTGTACATACAACGAGATTGAGGTAAGTCTTCCTATAATGCCAAACTGGAACAAAAGAATCTTTCCAGAGTACACCGGCATAAGGTCGCACTTACTATACCATCTCAAAACCCGAAAGTCAAGAGCACCCTGGCATAACTCATCCTTGAGTCTCTGATATTATGAAACATTCCTATCTGGACCAAAATCATTGGTCAAGGAAAACTCTCTGCGGAGGCACAACTCAAATCCCGAGTCTGCAAACACCTGATAGTTAAATCCTGTTGAATATCAATTCAACTAAACTCTCGAATTAAATCCCGAAATCACAAATCAAGATCAAACCTTATCTACTCAGAACAATTACTTGTCAAGGAAAAAAATCCATTCCAAGACTGTTCTGACAACGGAACATCTGTATCTCAAACAGACAATAACTAAACCTTGATACCACACCTGGTATCTGTCCTATCCAAAGTCATACCCTGCTGTGACTGTTGCCAAATTTCCAGACTGAGTAGCCTTCCCTATATAGTCCCTGGAGCACCAAGGCCTCCAAACAATCTCTGAAGTATGGAAACTTCCAGAGTAATACCGACTAAGGGTCATGCTTCCTCATGTCTAGTCCTGGTACAGTCCACAACTCCTGGTATTTCTTATCTTGTCATCCTGATGAAAATCCATCATCACTAGGTAACAACCTAAAAAGATCAAAACAACCAACTGTTCTAAGAAAATCCGTCTAGAACAAACATTCATGCATCCTGATGAATCACATCATCTCTGGAAAACAATTGGTTTACTAGAATATTCTAGTTAAAACATCTAGAACTATTCATTGAAAATATGCAAAATCCCAAGTACTCATTTAAACAATGATCAATCTTTTATTCAATATAACCAAGTTAATCTTCAATGATTACATTACTTGAACCAAAAATCCAGGTTATAATACAACCTTTATTACAATCACATGTAATACATAACTTAATCAAAGGAGTACACTGAAATATGTACAATACAACAAAATCTTAGTACATCAAATACTGAAATCTGCATCTGATTACAACTGAAATACTGATTACAAAAAAACACAGTATTTAAATTCCTGCGGAAGTCTTTCATTCCGTCTACTGATCTTGAACATGAAGTTTTCTGTTTGCTACTCATGTCAGCAGACCTTCTTCATCACAAGATCTAAAAGATAAAATCTTGCTAATCTACCGGATCCTTCCAATATTTGTTGGGTTCCTTATCTGGTAGATGAGACAAGATTTTCCCGTCAATCTCTCCAACTAATAGTGGAGAGTCTTCCGGGGTGGCTTCCATGGTCGACGCGGAATGGATGACTACATGTCATTCCTTTCAACCTGGAGAAGTGCCTGCCATTGAAAACTGGATCTTCTCTTCCAGCTCCATCTTGCTGGGATCCACATAATACGAACATCTGATGCCAACCTTGGCAATGACGATCTTGGAAAAGCCTAGATATCTTGCTATTCCAATTTCTGATACTGCTATCATTATTGAATCCAACTTGTAATCCTACAAAGGATAACCCAAAATCAATACTATGTCCCAAAGAATCTTATTGCATGCTCTGATACCATAAATGTAGTGACCCGCGCCGTGATCACCTACTAATCAAAACTTAAGTATGCAATTAATCAATAAAATAATCTTAATCAGAGTAACTGCGGAATTAAAGTAAGTCAAATACAAGTTAAGCAAAACCTAGTGGTCAACCTTGCTATCCAGCCTTGGTCACCACCTAACCTCCCTCTCTTCGGAAGAACTACCTGCAACTGCCCCATCGAATAGGGCATCCAGCCAATAGAAAATAACCGAAAGAGAGCCTAACATGCTCAGTACAAGAGTATGAGTATACGGTGTTATGTGTGCATGTATGAAAATGAATTGGGTACCAAGACTCTCAGGTCAAGAAACAAGCTCAAAGACCAGGCCCAGGGTATATAGCACGCTGCGTCGTCGTCTCAAGATTTGGCTCATATATCCAGTGGGTAATGGTGACCTAATACTAGTACATGTGTCCAACCATAAAGGTGACCTGACACAAGACTTATGTATCCAACCATCCACAAACTCGAGGGTGAGCGCCCTACTATAGGATACCTCTAAGGTAAAAGCTCAATATGCTTATGTATGCAACATACAATCGTGACATGTTGTATATATAAAGGCATATAAAACATGAAATCACATAATCCATGCAAACACATAATACATGCATACTCATCTGAATATCTCGAATAATACTTCCGTACCTTACTAAGGCAGATCCTAGAAGCTTCCCTCCTAGGTCCAAGCCTACCATGCATCACTACAACATAAATAACCCATGAATTACCTAGCATGCCAAACATCACCTACTAGGCTCTAAAAGTCTTAATTAAACTATAGCCTACTCCTTATTTTCTATAGGGAACCAAAGCCATACCTTCATTCGTCGTCAGCCCGCTGATGACGTATGCCCAAAGCTTGGGCATAGCCTAGCTACAACCCCTGGATGCCTTGCCAGAGCTCCGCCGCCTGGCTGCTACTGCGAACACTGTCCGCTATAAAAAAAATACTATTTCCTACTCCAACTCTTAAGGAAAGAGTCCCAAAGCCCTTAAATAGAGCGATTACCGGGAAAGGAGAGGAAAATTGCACTTCAAAATGAGGGATTCGGACCCCTATTTATAGAGCACAGTTGGAAGCTCCAATAGTGCCAACGGAAGCTCCGATTTGTGCATGGAATCCACGTTGCAACTGGTTGAGATCGGACGCTTCGATGTGCCATCGAAAGCTCCGATGTGTTGCATGAAGCTACGTGTACAATTCTCATCGCCACGTCTTCAGACAGCACATCAGAAGCTCCGTTGCTGCATCAGAACTTCCGTTCGTACCGGCAGCTTCGATCTGCACAACGGTGACTCCGAAGTGAATACTCTTTTCTTTACTGTTTTTGGACCCCCGTGACCTATCCTACCATTTTTGGATGTTCCGGGTCTGATTTTCCATTTATTTTGACCAAATAATGATTCCTTAAACATGTTTTGACACTTTTAAAATTATATGTCATTTTCTAACATGTATAAAATCACTTAATCTTGTAAAATGGAACCGGGCTACTACACATGGCAACCGTCGATTGTTTTCAGAAGGTTGTCAGATTCAGACCTGAAATGGCAGACGAGTGGAAATTCTTCGATAAGGGTTCTTGATCTAGAATTCCTTTGATATCTGTGTTATCGATGTCTCGTTTGTTACAAGAGAGGTGCAGAAGGATTCTTGGTTTATGCAGTTGACGTACTGAAATCTCGCCCCGAATTGGTTGATATACCAGTGGTTAGAGAATTTGCTGACGTCTTTCCGGAAGATATTCCTGGATTGCCGCCTATTCGTGAGATCAAATTCAGCATCGATTTAGTATTAGGTACTCAACCCATATCAAAAGCTCCTTATCGAATGACACCGGTCAAACTGAAAGAACAACTCAAAGAATTGATTGCCAAGGGCTACATCCGACCTAGTGTTTCTCCTTGGGGTGCTCCTGTTTTTTTCATGAAAAAGAAAGATGCATCGATGCGACTCTGTATTGACTACCGTCAATTGAACCAAGCGACAATAAAGAAAAAGTACCCTTTGCCTCGAATAGATGACCTCTTTGATCAATTGCAGGGTTCTTGTGTATATTCGAAGATAGATCTGAGGTCCGAATATCATCAGCTGAGGGTTCGTGATGAGGATGTTCCTAAGACTGCGTTTAGAACGAGGTATGTCCATTTCAAGTTTATAGTCATGTCGTTCGGTTTGACTAATGCTCCAGCAGCCTTTATGGGTTTGATGAACCGTATCTTTCAGCGTTATTTGGATGAGTTTGTTATTATTTTCATTGATGATATCCTTATGTTCTCAAAGAGTCGTACTGATCATGTAGAGAATCTGAGGATCTTTTTGAAGATTCTACGAGCCGAACAGTTGTTTGCCAAGCTGTCTAAGTGCGAGTTCTGGTTGGACCGAGTCGTCTTTCTCGATCATATTATTTCAGGAGATGGGATTTCTATCGATCCCAGCAAGATTGAAGCGGTTATGATCTGGCGCAGACCGACTTCTGTGCCTGAGATTCGAAGTTTTATGGGTTTAGCGGGTTATTATCGCCGATTCATCGAGTAATTTTCTTTTATTGTCAAGTCGATTACCCACATAACTCAGAAGAACACATCTTTTATCTGGACCGAAGCTTGTGAATCGAGCTTTATTGACTTGAAAAAGAGATTGACCAGTGCTTCGATTCTTTATATTCCTTCAGGTACTGGTGGTTTCATGGTATATTGTGATGCTTCTCTTCAGGGTCTAGGATGTATTCTTATGCAGAGGAATCATGTGACAGCTTATGCGTCGAGACAACTAAATCCGCACGGGACTCGTTATCCGGTTCATGATCTTGAACTTGCTGCTATTGTGTTTGCGTTGAAGATCTGGCGTCACTATCTTTACGGTCAGTCTTTCGAGATCTTTTCAGATCATAAAAGCTTGAAGTATTTGTTTTCACAGCCCGAACTGAACATGAGATAGAGGAGATGGTTGGACCTACTGAAGGAATTTGACTATGAGAGCAAATATTATCCGGGAAAATCGAATGCAGCTGCCGATGCTTTGAGCCAAAAGGTCTGTTATCTTTCTAAATCTACTGTTGGTGTTTCTCAGTTGATCGAGGATTGCTATATTTTTGGTTTGGAGTTTGAGACAGATAGGAGGTCTATCCGAGTTTTTGCTATTCAGGCTGAACCAAAGTTGTTTGTACAGATCAAAGAGACACAGAGATCTGATCCGAGTATTCAGAGTTCGATTGAGAAAGTCAAATTTGGACACCAGTCTGAATTCCAGATTAGAGATGATGCTTTGTTTGTGAATAGTTGTATTGTTGTGCCCGATGTTTCTGAGTTGAGACAACGAATTCTATGAGAGGCACATTGCAGTCTATTTAGCATTCATCCTTTTGGTCGAAAGATGTATAACGATCTGAGAACTCAGTTCTGGTGGAAGAAGATGAAGAACGATGTTATGATGTTTGTATCCCGTTGTCTGAATTGTCAGCAGGTGAAAGCCGAGAAGAAAAGACCGGGTGGTCTACTGCACAGTTTATCCATTCCTGAGTGGAAATGGGATCATATCTCGATGGATTTTGTCACGAAGCTACCGCGATCTATTTTAGGATGCGATGTTATTTGGGTAGTGATCGACAGACTGACGACATCTGCTTGTTTCATTCCGTACCTAATGACGTATCGTCATGATGGATGAGTTGTATGTCAGTAATGTTGTGAGATTGCACGGGGTGCCGAAGTCGATTGTTTCTGATCAAGATCCTCGTTTCACTTCTCTTTTTTGGCACAGTCTTCAAGAGGCTCTTGGAACTCGATTGCATCTAAGTACAACATATCATCCTTAGACTGACGGACAGTCCGAGTGAATGATTCAGACCTGAGAAGATACGCTGAGAGCCATAGTTCTTGACTTTGGCACTAGTTGGCAGGATTCCTTACCTCTTGTCGAGTTTTCTTACAACAACAGTTTTCAAGCGAGTATCAGTATGGAACCTTTCGAAGCCTTGTATGGCAAGAAGTGCCGATCTCCTTTGTATTGGGACGATGTGTCCGAGTCACCTGATTTGGGACCGGAAATGATTCGAGATATGTCTGAGCAGGTGAAGATTATTCAGTCGAGAATGAAGACAACTCAGGATTGACAGGCGAATTATGCCAATGTTCGACGTAGGCCTTTGAGTTTTGATCAGGGAGCCCGAGTATTTTTGAAAATTTCTCCTTTCAGAGGCAATGTCAGATTTGGAATGAGAGGGAAGTTATCTTCGAGTTTCATCGGACCGTATGAGATTCTTGAGAAGTTAGACGATCTTGCCTACAGACTTGCACTTTCTCCGTCGCTTTTTGTTATTTACGACATATTTCACGTCTCTATATTGCGGAAGTATCATCCAGATATTCTCATATTCTTCATCCTGATGAATCCGAGCTTGACTAGACTCTGAGCTACTTTGAGCGATCGATTCAGATCCTTGACCGAAAGGAGAAGCAGCTCAAAACCAAGTCGATTCCTTTGGTGAAGGTGCAGTGGAGCCATCACGGAGTCGAGGAAGCGACTTGGGAGACCGAATCCGATATGAGACAGCGATTTCCAGAGTTATTCGGATGACGTGAGTTCTTCTTACTGTCTTTTTTCCTTTATTCTATCTTATGTGATTGACTCTTATTAATTTCGATGACAAAATCTCTTCTTAGAGGGGGAGAATTGTAACGCCCCAAATTTATCTTAATTGAGTTTATTTGAGATAATCAGAGATTACAGAGTTCAAGAGCCGACTTGATTTTGATCAGGGACTATTTTGCAATTTTTGGAATTTTTAGGAACTAAAATGCAAATTTGGAGTTTGTTAAATATTTATACTTGGTTTGACTTGTCTTCTTCATTCTCCTTCTTCTCCCTTAGCCGAATCCTCCATTGAAGATGCCCCAAAGCTTTCTCAAGCTTTGTGATTTCGGTTTCTGGTCGATCCGTCCGTTAGAATTTATTTTCGAAGGCAGATTTGCGATCCCGACAACGAGAGCTTTGTTCTATCGTAAGTATTTATTGAATCAGATATACTTTATTTTCCGGATGTTGTTAGAATCGAATGAGTTTCGGACATGACATTCTTGAACTAGTCCTTATCGTTTATTCTCAGTCGGAATTGAAAAAGAGCGTCGTTTGGAATTGTTATGATTTTTTGGAAGCATATTTCGAAAATGAGGATTTTGAGATTTGATTTGTTGAGTTGTATTAGTTGTTATTGAGATAGTTATGAGTTATTGGATCGACATACTGCTGTCTGTGATTTTCGGCTAGTCGATTTATAGCCGTTGTGCCGCCGGTTTGAGTTTTGGGATTTATCGATCGTTTGTTTAGATTGAAAAGTATTCGAATGGAATTTTTGAATGATATTGATCATCTATTACCTCGGTACAGATTGGTTTGGAGATTGTTGAGCCCAGAGTTAGCAGAATTCGAATCGACGAAGAATTGACCGAGTTGGTAATGAGTTTTGCCTAGTTTTGTTCGATTGAATTTCGAATAGAGTTTGAATTATTCTTTGTTATTGAATTTCAGATTTGTATTATCTTCAAAAAGAATAAGGTATAAGCGAACATCGATCGAATGAGAATGAACACTCGAGAATGATTTTCAAAGCTCGAGTTTTCCCTAAAATCACATATTTCATGTTATTTGATCTTGAATGAGTTTTGTTTGACTATGTGCTATTATGTGATTTCATAAATATAGTTGAATGCATATCGAACTGTATTGCATTCATATTGAGCCTTTACCTTTATTTTGAAAGGGCAGAACCGCCCGAATCGAATTAGACGTTTTGGGGACTATAACTGAGTGGCCTGGGTCGTGGATTTTGCCAGAGTGCATAAGACACTTTATATGTCTCTTAAAGTCTAGAGGTTATAGATAAGTGACCCCACCCCGATAGGTGAGTCGGTGGTCAGTCATGAGATCTTGGCCTCGGGATCCCAACCGAACGAATGAATTTCCTTTTGATTATCTAATTTGATAATCCCGAACTTTTAAGACATGGATCTCATCTTTATCCTTATTGAACTTTATGTATGTCATATCATGTTATTGATATGCTAATTGATATTGTATGTCCTGTTGCTTTTACTGGGATTTATTCTCACCGGAGTTATCCGGATGTTGCTTTGTTTTGTATGTGTACTTGGCGATAGGTGGGGCAGGATCAAGTCAAAGACGACAGGGATAGATCGAGATTGAGGATTAGAAGTGGGACTTCGGTTTTAGAAGTTGAAAGCATGCCAATCTAGTTTATGTTTTGAAGCATGTCTAGAACTCGAACCTTATTTGTTTTGGGTTGTATCGAATATTCGAATATGGAAGTTTGTATGAGGTTGATTGCATGTTTTTATACCTCGTTATGTATTGAATGGATTTTCGTAGTCGAAGTTGGCAAGTTAAATTCTGAGTTTTTTAAGAGTTGCCATCGCTGGATCGGTAGAGTTTGGCCGATCGAGCGAGGGAGCTGTGATCCATTCTCTGTTTTTGTGAGAGCTTGCCCGCTCGATCGGTTGAACTTTACCGATCGAGCGGAGCTTGTTTTCTTCCGGGCAGAAAGTTTTGGAAACCTTGCTCGCTCGATCGGTTTAACTTTACCGATTGAGCGAGGCACTTTTCAAAAAAAAATTATTTATTGCTTTATCTCTTGGACCTTTTATGATTTCTCGATGGGATTAATTCTTGATTAGATTATTAGAATCGAGGTCTAACATAAAAACTACTACCTACTCCAACTCTTAAAATAAGAGTACCCAAAAGCTCTTAAAATCGAGCTAACATGGGCCAAGGAGAGGTAAGGAATTAGCATTTCAAAATGAGGTCTCAGACCCCTATTTATAGGCTTCGATCGGATGGTCTGATCTCTGGTTCGGACGGTCCGATCTTTGCATGGTTTCCACGTTGTATGCAGGCCAAGTTCGGATGGTCTGATCCCTCTTCGGATCGTCCGATATCTTATGTCCGATACACCTGTAAAATTCCTTTTGACATATGTCCTAGGAGAGTTCAGACCGTTCGATCCCTTAATCGGATCGTCCGATCTCACCCTGCCTCCGAACTCCATTCGTGCCTCCGAACTGTCTTAGTTGGACCCTCCAAACTGCCCGAGTCCAATAAGCCCATAAATCATTTTTGGGCATTCTGGACCCAAATTCTTGGTTCGTTAGATCATATTAAAATCCATTTTGTTGGAGAACGGTGATCAGATCAATCAAGATTGATACCCGGTGCAGCGGAAGTTTAAAAATTTTATATGGAACGATTCCATAATGGGTATCAAAACTTTACGATTAAATTGTGTGTGTAAAATTAAATAACAATTATAAATTTTTACCTCCAATCTCGAATCGAGATTATTGACACCAACAGATTGCTCTGCTCTTGTTGTATCTCCCAGGAACTGATGGACGAACGGTTCTTCAATGAGGTCCACGAACAGAGATTTAATCCCTCTGATAGATTGCACTAGAAAATCTATCAGAAGTTTCTACGAAGAGAATTAACGAATTTGATCCGTTAAACCAGACTGTAATTCAAAATTCACAGGCTGGATTTTTCCGAGCAGAGGGGAGGGGGCGGCGGCCACACTTAAGAAAAATAGGGTTTTCGAAAAATTATTTTGTGACCTGTTGTGTGTAATTTCTGTACTGCAATAACTTATTTATAATGTAGGCCGCTAACAGCTTAGTGCCCATTAGTCATAAGTTCAAACCCGACAAGCAAAGCCCGCATGTTCAGAAATTAATATAAAATTCATCATGACTCCGATTGATAAACCGATTTCACCAATGTGCACAGAAATCATTTCTGCACCTTTTATAGTCAAGATAAATTTTTCTGAATCCGAATTCAGTGATTTCCAAAAATGCCCATCCCTATGTCATTTTAGGAAATCTTACTCCTCTACTCTTAAATAAGAAGTCCCACTTCTTTGTTCATTAAATTTAACTCTTTAAATTTAACTATCTCAACGGGGATTAAAAATCCATTACTCTGTGTGACCCTCAATGGTTCAGGGATACAGCTAGCCGTGGGCTCACAACTCCTTGTGACTCGGAACAACAATTTCCGACTTGCCCATCGAATCATGGTAAGAGCGCCTAGAAACATCGCCCCATGATTCCCTAGGTATCACTGATAGTGCCTGAAAGAACCAATAGATTTTGGTTAGCGTACAGTACGGTCCCTTCATCCATATATCCCGATCGAATCAACAACCATTGGTAAATCGAGAGTCGTTCGAGATTCGATAACTATGCAATACATCTTGAAGATCAAATAGTGACATCGCATGTGCTACTAAGAAACCATTTCTTAAAACACATCATGTACTCTGGCCAGAGATTTGTCACACTAATATCTCCTCAGATCGCATAGGATATCCACACTCGCAAGTATGTGGTGAATCCTTGACAACAATGCATCGACTCCTATATGTGTTGTAACTGTACCCAATCCCGACACCTGATGACCCCAATAGAGTCGGTAAACGAGTCAAAGCACAGTACTAGCATATAGAGTCTCAATGATGTTTCAAGTAGTAAGGACTAATGGTGTACAACCAAAACTGCGGACTTTATCCACTCGATAAGTGATAACCACTTGGAAAGTCCGGATAGGGTAGTTCGATCATTCATCGTATGAATATCCATTTGCATGCTTCGAACATCTCTATGTTCCTTACCAATGAAACGCGGTACTCTGCATCGCAAATTCTAGTCTCAAACTCGAGCGATCCTTATCCTTATTATCGGACGGCTCAATCGACTAGGAACAGTTTAGAATATACAGTGACTATAAGATGTGTTTCATGATAGCCATCCCCATGTGCTACCACATCTTACATACACTATAGTATATTCAAGGTCTTTATCAAAACAACAATAGTATATCACAATATAACAATATGAAGAAAGATAAAGTCATTGCCATTAATAAAAGTGTAAATTATATTAAACAAAAGATTGTTTATACAAAGAGTCATCAAAGCCCTTAGCCACAAGTTGGCTCACCGGGCACCCACTCTTTCAATCTCCCACTTGCCCTAAAGCCAACTAGTCATACTACGTAGACCCATTGCTTCGCGATGTTTGTCAAATAATGGTCCTGGCAAGGGCTTAGTAAGTGGATCAACGATATTGTCTGCAGAGGCCACTCTTTCGACAGTGATGTCTCCTCTTTCCATAATCTCCCGGATGATGTGGTATTTTCTCAGTACGTGTTTGGATCTTTGATGAGACCTTGGTTCCTTTGCCTGAGCAACGGCACCCGTGTTGTCACAGTACATCGGGACTGGACCAACAACTTCAGGAATGACGCCCAACTCTTGGACGAAATTCCTCATCCAAACGGCCTCTTTAGCAGCAGCTGATGCTGCAATGTATTCTGCCTCATTGGTGGAATCCGCTGTGGTGTCCTGCTTGGAACTTTTCCAAAAGACAGCACCACCATTGAGCATGAACACAAATCCAGAGGTTGACTTCGAGTCATCCACGTCACTTTGGAAGCTAGAGTCGGTATAGCCTTCCAATTTTAGTTCTCTTCCTCCATATACCATGAACATATTCTTAGTCCTTCGTAAGTACTTAAGAATGTCCTTCACGGCTTTCCAATGCATTTGACCGGGATTAGCTTGATATCTGCTCGTGACACTCAGATCAAATGCTACATCCGGTCTGATAGATATCATCTCATACATGATACTACCTATGGCTGACGCATATGGTACATGTGTCATTTTCTCTATCTCTTCATCAGTCTTGGGACACATAGACTTGGATAGAGAAACTCCATGACACATGGGTAGATGTCCTCTCTTGGACCCATCCATTGAAAACCGTTTCAATATGGTGTCGATGTAGGTTGATTGAGTGAGTCCTATCATTCTCTTAGATCTATCTCTATAGATCTGTATCCCTAGAATATAGGATGCCTCACCCAAATCCTTCATCGAGAATCTACCTGATAACCATATTTTTGTTGACTGCAACATCCCTACGTCATTCCCAATGAGTAGGATGTCATCAACATAAAGTACTAAGAATTTCACAGCATCCTTAACTACTTTCTTGTACACGCATGGTTCCTCCGGGTTCTTGATGAAACCAAAATCCTTTATTGTTTCATCAAATTTCTGGTTCCAACTTCTTGATGCTTGTTTTAGACCATAGATTGATCTCTGAAGCTTGCATACCTTATGCTCGCTTCCCATGGATGTGTACCCCTCAGGCTGCGTCATATAAATTTCTTCCTTAATGTCTCCATTAAGAAAAGCAGTCTTCACATCCATTTGCCATATCTCATAGTCATACCAAGCAGCTATGGCAATAAGGATTCTTATGGACTTGAACATTGCAACTGGTGAAAAGGTTTCATCATAGTCAACTCCTTGTCTTTGAGTATAACCTTTCGCCACCAATCGCGCCTTGTAGGTCAATACCTTACCATCAGGCCCAAGCTTTCTCTTGTAGATCCATTTACACCCTATTGGAACAATTCCATCGGGAGGATCTACTAAAGACCAAACTTGGTTTGTATGCATCGAATCTATTTCCGACTGCATAGCTTCAAGCCATAAATTTGAATCCGCATCAGAAATTGCTTCCTTGAAGTTTCTTGGATCACATCCAATATCGGGTTCATCTTGATCCCCTTCAAGAAGAAGACCATATCAAATAGGAGTTCTAGAAGTCCTCTCGGATCTTCTAGGTATAGGCGTGTCTATCAATGGTTCCTGAGGTGTAGGATCATTATTTTGTATTTCGGGTTCTTCTCGAATTTCTTCGAGTTCCATCATCTCGCCTTTCTTATCCAATAAGAACTCCTTCTCCAAGAAGGTGGCATTCCTTGAAACAAACACCTTTGTTTCAGCAGGATGATAGAAATAATATCCGATTGAATTCTTCGGATACCCTACAAAATAACATAAGGTGGATCGACTATCCAACTTATCTCCCACTGTCTGCTTCACGTAAGCAGGACATCCCCAAATCCTCAAGTACGAATACTTAGGAGCTTTGCCATTCCATAACTCGTATGGTGTTTTGTCCACTGCTTTGGTGTGGACGTTGTTCAACAACAATACCGCCGTTTCAAGCGCATAGCCCCAAAATGAAGGTGGAAGCTCAGTGAAGCTCATCATGGATCGAACCATGTCCAACAAGGTTCGATTACGACGCTCCGATACACCATTCAGCTATGGTGTCATAGGAGGAGTCCACTGAGAGAGAATCCCATTCTCTTTTAAATAGTCCAAAAACTTGGTACTTAAGTATTCTCCACCTCGATCCGATCGAAGTGCTTTAATACTTTTACCTAGCTTGTTTTCTACTTCAGCCTTGAATTCTTTGAACTTTTCAAATGCTTCAGACTTATATTTCATTAAATATAAATACCCATACCTTGAATAATCATCAGTAAAGGTAATGAAGTAGGTGTGGCCATATTGAGTACCAATTCTAAATGGACCACAAACGTCTGTATGGATCAAATCCAACAGATTTTGACTACGCTCAGGTTTCCCCTTGAAAGGAGATTTAGTCATTTTTCCTTTCAGGCAGGACTCACAAGTAGGTAGAAAGTTAATATCAGACATATCAAACATGCCCTCTCCCACTAGCTTGTTCATCCTCCTTGAGGAAATATGACCTAGCCTAGCATGCCAAAGGTTTGCCGGGTTTTGACTATCGATTTTCCTTTTGTTTGTTGTTGCCGGTTTATCAACATAATTTATTGGAACGTCTTTTAATTTTAAGTTATATAGATCTTTTTCAAGTTGTCCATTTCCAATCAAACATTCATTCTTGTAAATATTGCAAATCTCATTCACAAAATTGCAAGAAAAACCATCTCTATCAAGCATAGAAACAGAAATAATGTTTTTAATCAAATCTGGAACAAATAAAACATCTCTCAAAAGTAACTTAAAATCGTTCTGCAAAATTAAATAAACATCTCCCACAGCTTTAGCTTCAACTCTGGAACCATTTCCGAGCCTCAGCTGGGTCTCACCCATTCTAAGCTTGCGACTTCTTGTCATCACCTGCAAATCATTGCAAATGTGAGATCCACATCCGGTATCCAATACCCAAGAAGTAGTATTAAGTGAAACATTTATTTCAATATAGAACATACCCTTCGCAGTTCGCAACTGCTCTAAATATTCCTTGCAGTTACGCTTCCAATGACCGGGCTTCTTGCAGTAATGGCAAACATCCTTGGACTTTTCCATGTTTGAAGCCTTTGTCTTGTACTTCTTCTCGGGTTCGATTTTCTTGGGTGGGGCAGAACGTTTCTTACCCTTTGTACTTGGCACCTTCTTAGCAGAAGAAGAGGAGCCCACCAAGAAAACCGGTTTATCCTTCTTTAAAGTGGATTCATATGTTACAAGAATATTGACCATCTCTTCAAGGGAGACCTCTATCTTGTTCATATTGAAATTCACCACAAATCCGTCAAACGAAGAAGGAAGAGACAGAAGTAATAAGTCCACGTTGAGTTCATGCTCCAACACCAAATCAAGCGTTACCAACTTCTGTATGAGCCAAATCACTCGTACCCCATGATCACGGACCGAAGTCCCTTCACGCATGCGACACGTCATTAGCTCCTTTACAGTAGCGAACCTTTCAGCTCTCGATTGAGCCCCAAAAAGTTCCTTGAGTTGTACGTGAATGTCAGCAGCATTCATGGTGTCCTCAAATCGCCTCTGGAGTTCATCAGACATCGAGGCTTGCATATAGCATTTGGCCTTGATATCATGGTCCCACCATGTATCAAGTTTGGCGAACTCTTCTGGACTTATGTCAGCTAGTGCTTCCTTCGGAGGAGATTTTTCTAACACGTAGAGCATCTTCTCCGAATTCAAGACAATCTTCAACTTACGGAACCATTCCGTATAGTTTGCGCCAGTCAATTTATTTTGTTCGAGGATCGAGAAAAGTGGATTACGCGAATTCATCTTTATGAAATACTGAAAAGAAACAGACAAATATCAGTGATTGTTTAATTAATTTACTAAGACATAAAATAGGCGAAATTTATTTTATGAATCTCACTCCCACTATTTTAACGATTTCACTACCCTCTAGTGAAAACGGGAAACTGTTTTCCTTAGTGAGAACATGGAGTCCAATTGACAAACTATGGTCCCGAATAATATCAGCCAACCATAATTTTCAAAAGGTAGAGCCCAATTGCTTCCAAAGCAACCTCCACGTTTTTACCTCATCTCCAATAAGGGCCCAATAATATGACGCCGTTTATTGTGACATGTCAAGATGACCCATCAATATTAAGTTGTGATGGACGGTCGCCATGTGGATCCCCCAATAATATGAGCCGATCCCATGGGAGTTCCACCCAACTTACAACATGTGTCGATCCAATGTACAGCTTTCCGATGAACGGGCCCCCCAAAAATATGAGCCGGACCGTATCCGCGGGTAGCATCTCATACATTGATCGTTGATGGAAGGTAGAAACATTTAAACAATTTTAAATTTCCTTTATTTATCTTGATATCAATTTTAAATCATATTTAAAATGAGGGATTTTAATTTTGAAAATTTGTCTCATCATTTTAAAAATTTTGTATGCTTGCCGGATTCACACAATTTTGTCTAAAACATGCATACAACAATAATATCACATATTATATATAGGATGATCGATTCCATTTCTAATCGACCCGTGGTTGCCAATCACGAGTCTTAGTCCAATCCTAGGTAATATGCAGTATGCAATGCAATCCTATTACATTGAGCTTCCAATTTATATTTCTTCTGTCTTTATTGTCTGCTGGGCCCACCTCCGTCTTCAAATCTTCATCTTCCACTAAATCTAATGTATTTACAATAAATAACAATGACAAGTAGGAGATACATTTTTAAGGGGTGGGAACGGGCCATAAACCAAGCCCACTTTTATTACATATGACAATTCATATTGGGCCATAAACCAGGCCCATTAATAAATCCAACAACAATAAAAACAAATGTAAATTCCTAACATACACCTACAAAATTGGTCATGACAATCGATCATCCTTATCCAATAACATTTAATTCAAAATTAATTTATTGGATAACATGCAATGGCAATTTAAATTAAAAGGATAAAATCATATTCCATATATAAAATCTAATTTTACATACAAAATCATATTTTATCTTTTTATCAAATAAAATCATATTTTACATATAAAATCCAATTTTATACATAAAATCATATTTTACTCAATATTTCCATAAGATCATATCTTATCATCAATTGTACCAAAAATAATTAATTTCATAAAATCTGATTTAACGGATAAAATCTATAAATTTTCAAAAAATTCAAATTTATCCAAAAATCAATTTTAAAATTTTTGAACTCGAACAATTCGATCCGATGCCTCGTGGACCAATCAAAAAAAATTTTCGATCGGACCAAAAATAGAATTTTAACATATTAAAATTTTAATTTTAAAAATTAAAAATTAATTTTTCCACGGGCCGCCCGGGACGTTCCCGGGCTGCCCGCGCCCCAAAAGGGCTCGGGCCGGGCAGCGCAGTGTGCTGCCCGGAAAAAAAAATTTTATTTTAAAAATCTATTTTGTTTCAAAAACCGAGGCTTAAAAATTTTCGTACAATCGATTAATTTAATCGCTTGATCTGAGCAACCTGGCTCTGATACCACTGTTGGAGAACGGTGATCAGATCAATCAAGATTGATACCCGGTGCAGCGGAAGTTTAAAAATTTTATATGGAACGATTCCATAATGGGTATCAAAACTTTACTATTAAATTGTGTGTGTAAAATTAAATAACAATTATAAATTTTTACCTCCAATCTCGAATCGAGATTATTGACACCAACAGATTGCTCTGCTCTTGTTGTATCTCCCAGGAACTGATGGACGAACTGTTCTTCAATCAGGTCCACGAACAGAGATTTAATCCCTCTGATAGATTGCACTAGAAAATCTATCAGAAGTTTCTACGAAGAGAATTAACGAATTTGATCCGTTAAACCAGACTGTAATTCAAAATTCACAGGCTGGATTTTTCCGAGCAGAGGGGAGGGGGCGGCGGCCACACTTAAGAAAAATAGGGTTTTCGAAAAATTATTTTGTGACCTGTTGTGTGTAATTTCTGTACTGCAATAACTTATTTATAATGTAGGCCGCTAACAGCTTAGGGCCCATTAGTCATAAGTTCAAGCCCGACAAGCAAAGCCCGCATGTTCAGAAATTAATATAAAATTCATCATGACTCCGATTGATAAACCGATTTCACCAATGTGCACAGAAACCATTTCTGCACCTTTTAAAGTCAAGATAAATTTTTTTGAATCCGAATTCAGTGATTTCCAAAAATGCCCATCCCTATGTCATTTTAAGAAATCTTACTCCTCTACTCTTAAATAAGAAGTCCCACTTCTTTGTTCATTAAATTTAACTCTTTAAATTTAACTATCTCAACGGGGATTAAAAATCCATTACTCTGTGTGACCTTCAATGGTTCAGGGATACAGCTAGGCGTGGGCTCACAACTCCTTGTGACTCGGAACAACAATTTCCGACTTGCCCATCGAATCATGGTAAGAGCGCCTAGCAACATCGCCCCATGATTCCCTAGGTATCACTGATAGTGCCTGCAAGAACCAATAGATTTTGGTTAGCGTACAGTACGGTCCCTTCATCCATATATCCCAATCGAATCAACAACCATTGGTAAATCGAGAGTCGTTCGAGATTCGATAACTATGCAATACATCTTGAAGATCAAATAGTGACATCGCATGTGCTACTAAGAAACCATTTCTTAAAACACATCATGTACTCTGGCCAGAGATTTGTCACACTAATATCTCCTCAGATCGCATAGGATATCCACACTCGCAAGTATGTGGTGAATCCTTGACAACAATGCATCGACTCCTATATGTGTTGTAACTGTACCCAATCCCGACACCTGATGACCCCAATAGAGTCGGTAAACGAGTCAAAGCACAGTACTAGCATATAGAGTCTCAATGATGTTTCAAGTAGTAAGGACTAATGGTGTACAACCAAAACCGCGGACTTTATCCACTCGATAAGTGATAACCACTTGGAAAGTCCGGATAGGGTAGTTCGATCATTCATCGTATGAATATCCATTTGCATGCTTCGAACATCTCTATGTTCCTTACTAATGAAACGTGGTACTCTGCATCGCAAATGCTAGTCTCAAACTCGAGCGATCCTTATCCTTATTATCGGACGGCTCAATCGACTAGGAACAGTTTAGAATATACAGTGACTATAAGATGTGTTTCATGATAGCCATCCCCATGTGCTACCACATCTTACATACACTATAGTATATTCAAGGTCTTTATCAAAACAACAATAGTATATCACAATATAACAATATGAAGAAAGATAAAGTCATTGCCATTAATAAAAGTGTAAATTATATTAAACAAAAGATTGTTTATACAAAGATGAAAGAGTGGGTGCCCAGTGAGCCAACTTGTGGCTATGGGCTTTGATGACTCTTTGTATAAACAATCTTTTGTTTAATATAATTTACATTTTTTAATGGCAATGACTTTATCTTTCTTCATATTGTTATATTATGATATACTATTGTTGTTTTGATAAAGACCTTGAATATACTATAGTGTATGTAAGATGTGGTAGAACATGGGGATGTCTATCATGAAATACATCTTATAGTCACTGTATATTATAAACTGTTCCTAGTCGATTGAGCCGTCCGAGAATAAGGATAAGGATCGCTCGAGTTTGAGACTAGCATTTGCGATGCGGAGTACCACGTTTCATTGGTAGGGAACATGGAGATGTTCGAAGCATGCAAATGGATATTCATAGGATGAATAATCGAACTACCCTATCCGGACTTTCCAAGTGGTTATCACTTATCGAGTGGATAAAGTCCGCGGTTTTGGTTGTACACCATTAGTCCTTACTACTTGAAACATCATGGAGACTCTATATGCTAGTACTGTGCTTTGACTCGTTTACCGACTCTATGGGGGTCATCAGGTGTCGGGATTGGGTACAGTTACAACACATATAGGAGTCGATGCATTGTTGTCAAGGATTCACCACATACTTGCGAGTGTGGATATCCTATGCGATCTGAGGAGATATTAGTGTGACGAATCTCTGGCCAGAGTACTTGATGTGATTTAAGAAACGGTTTCTTAGTAGCACATGCGATGTCACTAATTTGATCTTCAAGATGTATTGCATAGTTATCGAATCTTGAGCGACTCTCGATATACCAATGGTTGTTGATTCGATCGGGATATATGGATGAAGGGACCGTACTGTACGCTAACCAAAATCTACTGGTTCTTGTAGGCACTATCAGTGATACCTAGGGAATCATGGGGCGATGTTGCTAGGCGCTTTACCATGATTCATTGGGCAAGTCGGAAAGTGTTGTTCCGAGTCACAAGGAGTTGTGAGCCCACGGCTAGCTGTATCCCTGAACCATTGAGGGTCACACAGTGTAATGGAGTTTTAATCCCCGTTGAGATAGTTAAATTTAAAGAGTTAAATTTAATGAATAAAGAAGTTGGACTTCTTAAATAAGAGTAAGGGAGTAGGATTTCCTAAAATGACATAGGGATGGACATTTTTGGAAACCACTGAATTCGGATTCAGGAAAATTTATCTTGACTTTATAATGTGCAGAAATGGTTTCTGTGCACATTGGTGAAATCGGTTCATCAATCGGAGTCACGATGAATTTTATATTAATTTCTGAACATGCGGGCTTTGCTTGTCGGGCCTCAACTTATGACTAATGGGCCCTAAGCTGTTAGTGGCCTGCATTATAAATAAGTTATTGCAGTACAGAAATTAGACACAACAGGTCATAATTTGAGACAGGATTTTCGAAAACCCTAGCCTCCTCTCTCTCAAAGTGGCCGAACACCCTCCCTCTCTGTCTGAGAAATTCCGGTCTGTGATTTTGAATTGCAGTCTGGAATAAGCGAATCAAATTCGTTATTCTCTTCGCAGAAAACTTCTGATAGATTTTCTAGTGCAATCTATCAGAGGGATTAAACCTCTATTCGTGGACCTGATTGAAGGAGTTCATCGGTTCCAAGGAGAGACAACAAGAGCAGAGAAATCTGTTGGAGTCCAATAATCTCGATTCGAGATTGAAGGTAAAATTTAATAATTGTTATTTAAATTTTACACACACTTATAATTTAATCGTTAAACGGTTGATACCCACACTATGGAATTGTTCCATAATAAATTTTTAAACTTCCGCTGCACCGGGTATCAATCGTGATTGATCTGAACGCCAGTTTTCCAACAGTGGTATCAGAGCCAGGTTGCTCAGATCAAACGATTAAATTAATCGATTGTACAAAAATTTTTGAGTCTCGGTTTTTGAAACAAAATAAATATTTTTAAATAAAAAAAAAAAAAATTTCGGGGCAAAACCCGGGCAGCGATTGGATCGCTGCCCGGTGGGGCAGCAATTGTTGCTGCCCCGGGCGGCGCACGGCGCCGCCCAAAGGGGGCGCACGGCGTCGCCCAGGGGCGGCGCTCAGCGCCGCCAGGGCAGCGCTCAGCGCCGCCCATGGGCGACGCTCGGCACCGCCCAGGGCGGCGCACGGCGCCGCCAGGGCAGCAACTGTTGCTGCCCTAAAGGGGCAGCCGGGCTGCCCCGGCCCGCGCCCACGGGTGCGGGCTGGCCCGGGAGTGTCCCGGGCGGCCCGCGGGAAAAATTAAATTTTTATTTAAAATTAATTTTAATGTGTTAAAATTTTATTTTTGGTCCGGTCAAAAATTGTTTTTGATTGGTTCACGAGATTTCGGATCGAATTGTTCGAGTCCGTAAACTTTAAAATTGATTTTTGGATAAATTTGAATTTTTGGAAAATTTTAATATTTTATCCTTAAATTGAATTTTGAAATCAATTATTTTTGGTACAATTGATGATAAGATTTGATCTTATGAATATATTGAGTAAAATATGATTTTATCCATAAAATTGGATTTTGTAGATAAAATATGATTTTATTTGATAAAGAGATAAAATATGATTTTATATGTAAAATGAGATTTTATATATAAAATATGATTTTATCCTGTTTAAATTTGAATTGCCACTGCATGTTATCCAATAAATTAATTTTGAATTAAATGTTATTGGATAAGGATGATCGATTGCCATGACCAATTTTGTAGGTGTATGTTAGGAATTTACATTTGTTTTTATTGTTGTTGGTTTTATTAATGGGCCTGGTTTATGGCCCAATATGAATGTCATATGTAATAAAAGTGGGCTTGGTTTATGGCCCGTTCCCACCCCTAAAATGTATCCCCTACTTGTCATTGCTATTTATTGTAAATACATTAGATTTAGTGGGAGATCAAGATTTGAAGATGGTGGGCCCAGCAGACAATAAAGACGAAGAAATGTAAATTGGAAGCTAATGTAATAGGATTACATTGCATACTGCATATTACCTAGGATTGGACTAAGACTCGTGATTGGCAACCACGAGTCAATTAGAAATGGAATCGATCATCCTATATATAATATATGATATTATGATTGTATGCATGTTTTAGACATAATTGCGTGAATCCGGCAAGCATGCAATAATTTGAAATTGATGAGACAAATTTTCATAATTAAAAATCCCTCATTTTAAATATGATTTAAAATTGATATCAAGATAAATAAAGGAAATTTAAATTTGTTTAAATGTTCCTACCTTCCATCAACGGTCAATGTATGTGATGCTACCCGCGGATACGGTCCGGCTCATATTATTGGGGGGGCCCGTCCGTCGGAAAGCTGTACATTGGATCGACAAATGTTGTAAGTTGGGTGGAACTCCCATGGGATCGGCTCATATTATTGGGGGATCCACATGGCGATCGTCCATCACAACTTAATATTGATGGGTCATCTTGACATGTCACTATAAACGGCGTCATATTATTGGGCCCTTATTGGACATGAGGTAAAAACATGGGGGTTGCTTTGGAAGCAATTGGGCTCTACCTTTTGAGAATTATGGTTGGCTGATATTATTCGGGACCATAAGTTTGTCAATTGGACTCCATGTTCTCACTAAGGAAAAAGTTTCCCGTTTTCACTAGAGGGTAGTGAAATCGTTAAAATAGTGGGAGTGAGATTCATAAAATTAAATTCGCCTATTTTATGTCTTAGTGAATTGCTTAAACAATCATTGATATATATGTCTGTTTTTCTTTTCAGTATTTCATACAATGAATTCGCGTAATCCATTATTCTCGATCCTCGAACAAAACAAGTTAACTGGCGCAAACTATACGGAATGGTTCCGGAAGTTGAAGATTGTCTTGACTTCGGAGAAGATGCTCTACGTGTTAGAGAAATCACCTCCGAAGGAAGCACCAGCTGACGTAAGTCCGGAGGAATTGGCCAAACTTGATGCATGGTGGGACCATGACATCAAGACCAAATGCTATATGCAAGCCTCGATGTCTGATGAACTCCAGAGGCGATTTAAGGACACCGTGAATGCTGCTGACATTCACGCTCAACTCAAGGAACTTTTTGGGGCTCAATCGAGGGCTGAAAGGTTCGCTACTGTTAAGGAGCTGATGACGTGTCGCATGCGTGAAGGGACTTCGGTCCGTGATCATGGGGTACGAGTGATTTGGCTCATACAAAAGTTAGCGACCCTTGATTTGGTGTTGGAGCATGAACTCAACGTGGATTTACTGCTTCTGTCTCTTCCTTCTTCGTTGGACGGATTTGTGGTAAATTTTAATATGAACAAGATAGAGGCCACCCTTGAAGAGATGGTCAATATGCTTGTGACATATGAATCCACACTAAAGAAGGATAAACCAGCTTTCTTGGTGGGCTCCTCATCTTCTGCTAAGAAGGGGCCAAGTACGAAGGGTAAGAAACGTTCTGCCCCACCCAAGAAAGTCGAACCCGAGAAGAAGCACAAGACAAAGGCTTCAAACAATGGAAAATCCAAGGATGTTTGCCATTACTGCAAGAAGCCCGGTCATTGGAAGCGCAACTGCAAGGAATATCTAGAGCAGTTGGGAACTGCAAAGGGTATGTTCTATATTGAAATAAACATTTCACTTAATACTACTTCTTGGGTATTGGATACCGGATGTGGATCTCACATTTGCAATGATTTGCAGGTGATGACAAGAAGTCGCAGGCTTAGAATGGGTGAGACCCAGCTGAGGCTCGGGAATGGTTCCAGAGTTGAAGCTACAGCCATTGGAGATGTTTGTTTAATTTTGCAGAACGGTTTTAAGTTATTTTTAAGAGATGTTTTATTTGTTCCGGATTTAATTAAAAACATTATTTCTGTTTCTATGCTAGATAGAGATGGTTATTCTTGCAATTTTGTGAATGGGATTTGCAATATTTACAAGAATGAATGTTTGATTGGAAATGGACAACTTGAAAACGATCTATACAACTTAAAACTAAAAGACGTTCCAATAAATTATATTGATAAACCGGCGACAACAAACAAAAGGAAAATCGATAGTCAAAACCCGGCAAACCTTTGGCACGCTAGGCTAGGTCATATTTCCTCAAGGAGGATGAACAAGCTAGTGGGAGAGGGCATGTTTGATATGTCTGATATTAACTCTCTACCTACTTTTGAATCCTGCCTAAAAGGAAAAATGACTAAATCTCCTTTTAAGGGGAAACCTGAGCGTAGTCAAAATCTGTTGGATTTGATCCATACAGATGTTTGTGGTCCATTTAGAGTTGGGACTCAATGTGGCCACACCTACTTCATTACCTTTACTGATGATTATTCAAGGTATGGGTATTTATATTTAATGAAATATAAGTCTGAAGCATTTGAAAAGTTCAAAGAATTCAAGGCTGAAGTAGAAAACAAGCTAGGTAAAAGTATTAAAGCACTTCGATCGGATCGAGGTGGAGAATACTTGAGTACCGAGTTTTTGGACTATCTGAAAGAGAATGGGATTCTCTCTCAGTGGACTCCTCCTATGACACCACAGCTGAATGGTGTATCGGAGCGTCGTAATCGAACTTTGTTGGACATGGTTCGATCCATGATGAGCTTCACTGAGCTTCCACCTTCGTTTTGGGGCTATGCGCTTGAAACGGCGGTATTGTTGTTGAACAACGTCCACACTAAAGCAGTGGACAAAACACCATACGAGTTATGAAATGGCAAAGCTCCTAAGTATTCGTACTTGAGGATTTGGGGATGTCCTGCTTACGTGAAGCAGACAGTGGGAGATAAGTTGGATAGTCGATCCAGCTTATGTTATTTTGTAGGGTATCCGAAGAATTCAATCGGATATTATTTCTATTATCCTGCTGAAACAAAGGTGTTTATTTCTAGGAATGCCACCTTCTTGGAGAAGGAGTTCTTATTGGATAAGAAAGGCGAGATGATGGAACTCGAAGAAGTTCGAGAAGAACCCGAAATACAAAATAACGATCCTACGCCTCAGGAACCATTACCGGACACGCCTGAACCTAGAAGATCCGAGAGGACTTCTAGACCTCCTGTACGATATGGTCTTCTTCTTGAAGGGGATCAAGATGAACCCGACATTGGATGTGATCCAAGAAACTTCAAGGAAGCAATTTCTGATGCGGATTCAAATTTATGGCTTGAAGCTATGCAGTCTGAATTGGATTCAATGCATACAAACCAAGTTTGGTCTTTAGTAGATCCTCCTGATGGAATTGTTCCAATAGGGTGTAAATGGATCTACAAGAGAAAGCTTGGGCCTGATGGTAAGGTATTGACCTACAAGGCACGATTGGTGGCAAAAGGTTATACTCAAAGGCAAGGAGTTGACTATGATGAAACCTTTTCACCAGTTGCAATGTTCAAGTCCATAAGAATCCTTATTGCCATAGCTGCATGGTATGACTATGAGATATGGCAAATGGATGTGAAGACTGCCTTTCTTAATGGAGACATTAAGGAAGAAATCTATATGAAGCAGCCTGAGGGGTTCACATCCATGGGAAGCGAGCATAAGGTATGCAAGCTTCAGAGATCAATTTATGGTCTAAAACAAGCATCAAGAAGTTGGAACCAGAAATTTGATGAAACAATAAAAGATTTTGGTTTCATCAAGAACCCGGAGGAACCGTGCGTGTACAAGAAAGTAGTTAAGGATGCTGTGACATTCTTAGTACTTTATGTTGATGACATCCTACTCATTGGGAATGATGTAGGGATGTTGCAGTCAACAAAGATATGGTTATCAGGTAGATTCTCGATGAAGGATTTGGGTGAGGCATCCTACATTCTTGGGATACAGATCTATAGAGATAGATCTAAGAGAATGATAGGACTCACTCAATCAACCTACATCGACACCATATTGAAACGGTTTTCAATGGATGGGTCCAAGAGAGGACATCTACCCATGTGTCATGGAGTTTCTTTATCCAAGTCTATGTGTCCCAAGACTGATGCAGAGATAGAGAATATGACACATGTACCATATGCGTCAGCTATAGGTAGTATCATGTATGGGATGATATCTACCAGACCGGATGTAGCATTTGCTCTGAGTGTCACGAGCAGATATCAGGCTAATCCTGGTCAAATGCATTGGAAAGCCGTGAAGGACATTCTTAAGTACTTACGAAGGACTAAGAATATGTTTATGGTATATGGAGGACGAGATCTGAAATTGGAAGGCTATACCGACTCTAGCTTCCAAAGTGACGTGGATGACTCGAAGTCAACCTCTGGATTTGTGTTCATGCTCAATGGCGGTGCTGTCTCTTGGAAGAGTTCCAAGCAGGACACCACAGCGGATTCCACCACTGAGGCTGAATACATTGCAGCATCAGCTGCTGCTAAAGAGGCCGTTTGGATGAGGAAGTACGTCCAAGAGTTGGGCATCATTCCTGAATTTGTTGGTCCAGTCCCGGTGTACTGTGACAACACGGGTGCCGTTGCTCAAGCAAAGGAACCAAGGTCTCATCAAAGATCCAAACACGTACTGAGGAAATACCACATCATCCGGGAGATTGTGGAAAGAGGAGACATCACTGTCGAACGAGTGGCCTCTGCAGACAATATCGCTGATCCGCTTACTAAGCCCTTGCCAGGACCATTGTTTGACAAACATCGCGAAGCAATGGGTCTACGTAGTATGACTAGTTGGCTATAGGGCAAGTGGGAGATTGAAAGAGTGGGTGCCCAGTGAGCCAACTTGTGGCTATGGGCTTTGATGACTCTTTGTATAAACAATCTTTTGTTTAATATAATTTACATTTTTTAATGGCAATGACTTTATCTTTCTTCATATTGTTATATTATGATATACTATTGTTGTTTTGATAAAGACCTTGAATATACTATAGTGTATATAAGATGTGGTAGAACATGGGGATGTCTATCATGAAATACATCTTATAGTCACTGTATATTATAAACTGTTCCTAGTCGATTGAGCCGTCCGAGAATAAGGATAAGGATCGCTCGAGTTTGAGACTAGCATTTGCGATGCGGAGTACCACGTTTCATTGGTAGGGAACATGGAGATGTTCGAAGCATGCAAATGGATATTCATAGGATGAATAATCGAACTACCCTATCCGGACTTTCCAAGTGGTTATCACTTATCGAGTGGATAAAGTCCGCGGTTTTGGTTGTACACCATTAGTCCTTACTACTTGAAACATCATGGAGACTTTATATGCTAGTACTGTGCTTTGACTCGTTTACCGACTCTATGGGGGTCATCAGGTGTCGGGATTGGGTACAGTTACAACACATATAGGAGTCGATGCATTGTTGTCAAGGATTCACCACATACTTGCGAGTGTGGATATCCTATGCGATCTGAGGAGATATTAGTGTGACGAATCTCTGGCCAGAGTACTTGATGTGATTTAAGAAATGGTTTCTTAGTAGCACATGCGATGTCACTAATTTGATCTTCAAGATGTATTGCATAGTTATCGAATCTTGAGCGACTCTCGATATACCAATGGTTGTTGATTTGATCGGGATATATGGATGAAGGGACCGTACTGTACGCTAACCAAAATCTACTGGTTCTTGTAGGCACTATCAGTGATACCTAGGGAATCATGGGGCGATGTTGCTAGGCGCTTTACCATGATTCGTTGGGCAAGTCGGAAAGTGTTGTTCCGAGTCACAAGGAGTTGTGAGCCCACGGCTAGCTGTATCCCTGAACCATTGAGGGTCACACAGTGTAATGGAGTTTTAATCCCCGTTGAGATAGTTAAATTTAAAGAGTTAAATTTAATGAATAAAGAAGTTGGACTTCTTAAATAAGAGTAAGGGAGTAGGATTTCCTAAAATGACATAGGGATGGACATTTTTGGAAACCACTGAATTCGGATTCAGGAAAATTTATCTTGACTTTATAATGTGCAGAAATGGTTTCTGTGCACATTGGTGAAATCGGTTCATCAATCGGAGTCACGATGAATTTTATATTAATTTCTGAACGTGCGGGCTTTGCTTGTCGGGCCTCAACTTATGACTAATGGGCCCTAAGCTGTTAGTGGCCTGCATTATAAATAAGTTATTGCAGTACAGAAATTAGACACAACAGGTCATAATTTGAGACAGGATTTTCGAAAACCCTAGCCTCCTCTCTCTCAAAGTGGCCGAACACCCTCCCTCTCTGTCTGAGAAATTCCGGTCTGTGATTTTGAATTGCAGTCTGGAATAAGCGAATCAAATTCGTTATTCTCTTCGCAGAAAACTTCTGATAGATTTTCTAGTGCAATCTATCAGAGGGATTAAACCTCTATTCGTGGACCTGATTGAAGGAGTTCATCGGTTCCAGGGAGAGACAACAAGAGTAGATAAATCTGTTGGAGTCCAATAATCTCGATTCGAGATTGAAGGTAAAATTTAATAATTGTTATTTAAATTTTACACACACTTATAATTTAATCGTTAAACGGTTGATACCCTCACTATGGAATTGTTCCATAATAAATTTTTAAACTTCCGCTGCACCGGGTATCAATCGTGATTGATCTGAACGCCAGTTTTCCAACAAAAGAGTCATCAAAGACCTTAGCCACAAGTTGGCTCACCGGGCACCCACTCTTTCACATTTATCATGTTTTATTAATTCTAAACATGATTATCAAATTAATCTTGTAAAATAAAATCGGGATATTAGAGTTAGTTAGTACCAAATCCAAAATACTATAACAGAAAGAACCAACTCCAACTAATACTTTGTCGGCTCACTGCCGACTCTCACTTGGTCTATCCAACCTAAGACCTGCCCCGTCGAATGAGGTGTCCAAGACGAAAACAATTACTAATTGCTCTGTACGAAAAAAAAGAGTATACTGTTCTATATGATGAATGTATGCACGTTTACAAGATACAAAAGATCAAACAAGTTCAACATGCTTATTCTGAAGGCGTCATTGTATGTAGCACGCTGCACGTCGCATCAGGGGCTCTCACACCAAACAATATCGTGGACAACCAATGTCCCTAACAATCATAGTCGACAAAACGGCTCTTGGTGTATCATCAAAGGAATAGAGGACTGAGCAACCCTCACTAACATGGTTATCTCAAAATATAATAGGTCCAACATGACATGTATATAAAAAAAAATTGTGACACAATATATACACGTAAAAATATGCCAAGTAAAATGCAACACATAGAAATACATGCTCAGCTTGGGTATCTCGACAATACTTACGTACCTCTAAAACTGGTCTAGAACTCTTAGTATCCAATCCTAGAACAAGAAAAAAACTGTCAAAATTGGTTAGCATGTCGGTGGATCCGAACCCAATGCCAACAGAAAAAGTTTGAATTTTTAACTTAATAGAAATGAGAAGATCGAAAGATCCGAATATGGGATCGGAAGGTCTGATCCTGAAGCAAAAAATGTGGAATTGGTTGCACTAGATCGAAAGATCTGAACCGGTTTCGAAAGGTCCGAACCAGCTCATTTTTCAACGATAAATAGGCAATTCTGGATTCATTTGAAGACACACCATCAACTTTCAAAGCATTATTCTCTTGTGTGTTTCAAACATTTTTTTATAAGCAATCATAGTATTGTGATAGTGATCGTGATCATTGTATATTTGAGAGTGTGGTGATTGATTGTTTGTGGCTATCCTTGGAGCCCTCAAGGCCAAGTAGACGAGGCAAGCGTGTTGTTGCAAAGGCAAGCTTAGAGCCATCAAGGCCAAGAAAATTTTAGTGTTACCTCAGTTAATCGATATTAACAGAAAAAGAGAGACACAGATGATTTATCGTCTAACTTTTATAACAAATCTCTTCTTTGTTATTGCTTTATTTACTTTATGTCATTTTATTTTATTTTCTTTACTTTTTTCTATTCTTTTGATGGGAATTTTTTTTTTTTATTCATGTATGTTTGTCACTTTGAGATTTTGGTCCTTTATATTTTCATATTTCAGTTTTAGTTCGCTATATTTATTTTTTGGCAATTTTAGTCCTTTTTCTTATATGACGCTGATGTGGCACGAATACAGTGCTGATGTGAAGCTGACGTGTATAGTGCCACATAATCATTTTGAATAAAAAGGACTGAAATTGCCAAAAATCGAAACATGCCGAAGTAAAACTGAAATATGAAAATATAGAGAACCGAAATCGCCAAGTGACAAACATAAAGGACCAAAATTGAGTTTTTCATTCTTTTGATTGTCCAACAAGTCTTCTGCTTGTGTATTTTAAAATTTGTAAATTCATTTTAAAAATCGTTAAAGGGACCAAAAAACCTAATTCACCCTTCCTCTTAGGTTCTAACAAGAATACCATCTGAATGTTGGACATTGTTTATATATATAGAAATTTTCAGCTGCCCAACCAATGATGTACTTGTCCTCAGCCACTAAAACCCGGTACCATGTTTTAGTTATGCGAAAAATAAAAAAAAACAACTAAAACTCGATACCAGGTTTTAGTAGTCGAGGACGAGGTGAAAAAATATTGTTGGGTAGCTGAAAAGTCCTCTATATATATTTGAAAAAGGGCATTTTTGAAATAAAATGAGTATGAATGAAATGAAAGATGCATGATGAGTTTGGTACGAAATATAGGATAACCAGAGGAAAACTGGTTAGTGGATAAGACAACGTAATATAAGATATAATTATTGTGACATGATAAATTATGTTGTTTGATATGATTTTTACACCAAGAATAATGATGTGGATTTGAATATATTGACAAAATTACTCTTCAATATTTTGTACAAATTTATTTCCCCACTTCTTCATTCTCTCACTCCTCTTCACCATAATCAACACCTGTGACCCGATCGACTATTCACCTCCATCAACCATCCTCGCATAAATAGGGAAAAAACTGAGATTCTAGACACCCCATCGGTATTGAAACTTCTTTCTAAAGTGACCATTAACAGTACAAGTGAATCATTAAGAGCAATTAATAGGGTGGGTTCAAAAGGAAAAACTCAAGTGTTGTCGTTTTTGTTATCTTTGTTCGCTAAATTATTTCACCTAAAAAAACACTTTCTAGAATCACTCATGGTGGACATTAAAAATTGGTTTACCGAATCACTCTGTTTTTTTGGGCTTTTAGTTGAGCTGATAGCTGCTTCCATGCACCCATGCATGGGCTTGTTCGAGTAGATTAACTTGAGGTTGTTAGAGGTAAGACATAGATGGTGAAGTGTGCTTCATTTACTGGCGAGCAGCTTCTTGTTTTTTTTTTTTTTTTTGCAAAAATGACTTGTGAGCGACTTTTAAGTTTTGCAAGAATGGATGTGGACTATTGTTATTTGCCCATGTGGCTGCCTATATGGCATAATAAATCATACTGTTGCTAGTTACTACCAGCTTTTATATATGTATGTATTATACCACCTTTTTTTTATTTATTTGTTCACAACTTGCAAACTACCAAATTTGCCTATCTCTTTTCCTGCTATCTTATTTGGTTTCATAATTAAAATTTAAAAGGTTTCCGTCTTACCCTACTTTATCCGCTTTTGCAAGCTATTGATGTGAGGACCTCGGGTTACTAATCTCGTCTTAAGATAACTAATGATTAATAAGTCAATTAATCAGACATTAGAATAAATAAACCAAGAGCTAAAAAAAAACAATTTTTAAAAACCAAAGCCTCGCTCGATCGGGCAAAATCAGCCGATCGAGCGAGCAATGAAATCATGCTCTCGATCTGCACAATATTTGGCCTCGCTCGATCGGTCAAATCTTACCGATCGAGCGAGCCCAAAATGCTTGACTCTCTGCTTTAAAAAAATTAAGGGCCTCGCTCGATCGGTAGAGTTCACCCGATCGAGCGGGCTCTTCTGCTTCAAAAATCTTCAGTATCAATATTGCTGTCAAAACTGGAACCAAGTCATGATTCATCAACAATTAGAGTCTATTCATGTTATAAAATCTGAGAACATGCATATCGACAAGTAGGAAGTTTAAAGCATCAAATCATGCTTTCATTATATCAAATAAATTTCATAAACATCACGAAACTACAAGCTATTCAATGCTTCAAATCTCAACTTCAAGTTTCTAGTTTTCTTGCTAAGTTTGATGTAATCTCACTATCATTCTTCTGCTTAAACCCGAGTCCACACTTGCTAAATCTCACTCCCGAGCTATCAACGTCGTCTCAGACTAGCTCCTACCCCACCTGTTGCAATGCACACATACAAAACAAAGCAATAGCTTGATAAACTTCGGTGAGAAATCATCTCAGTATAAGCAACATATAAAACGCTAAATAAATCATAATGACTCTATTCAATCGACTCAACAAATAGAGTAAATAACGCTTCAATCGATCGATCAAGAATTGATTCATATATCGTCGTTGCCATCAAGATTCGTAACCGATCTTGATATAGATATCCATCTATCGAAATCATTCCGGATTCGAAAATAAGGTCACCCTCCGACCTCGGCATAGAATCAATTCAATATCATCTCATATCATAATCATAATGACTCAAATCAAAGATCCACTACCTGGGATGGATCGACAACATCATAATCAAATCAAAAAAATAAACAAGTATGTGGTTTTTTGCGGGACAACTCAAGAATAATCGATCTTGAGTTTCAAACTCCCTGAATCGCGATGTCGTCCTTATATCTTCGTATTTCTTCGGTTGTGAACACTTCAAGTCTGAGATATATAACCAAGAAATATATTTCAACTTCATTTGATCTCATCATATCCAAATCTGCTCACAATTATGGTTAGAACTTCAACCAAAAATGGTTTTAAACCTTGATCATTTCCTCTTCGTTTCAAAGCAACTTCTCGAGCTCGTCAACTTCAAAATAATCTGAAATGAAGTGTTTCCAAGTTATGATTATCACTCACAACTCAAGGAATGTCCAGCTTAAACAATCTAACTTCAAAGTTAATCAAAATCTTGAACCGACGACGTAACGGTACAAAATCGGTAACCGAAACGATATCGAATCAATTCTAACAATCTTAACCATAATATATCAGCATCATATCATCCTAAACCAGCATCTCAGCAGCTATACAACTCGAAATACATGCTAAAAATCATGATTAAGTTCATTCAACATCAAATCGTCGATTCAATTTCAATATCGGAATGAATAAACATGCACGAACACAAAACTAACATCAAGTTCTGATCTCTGCTCATAACTGATTTTGAAATCTATCAAACACATCATAATACTTACACAAGATCGAAGCCCTTGTCGCAAGGATTCCAGAACATCTTTCGGAATTAAAATCGGATGAACGGATCAAAAGTTACGGGGTTTCGAAAATTGAAAATCAAAAGAAAAGAGAAGACTTCGGCTCTCTGTTCCAACTTTCTGAATGAAAATGGCTTGTACATGTTCATATGCTGAGTAAGCAATTCAATAATCGGATATATGTTGCATAATTGCAATTTAGTCCCTCAAGTCTTTATTAATTGCAATTCAGTCCTCAACCTTCTTTTTAATTCAATTTCAATCCTAAATAATTTAAGAATATTCGAATTTAAATCGAAACTCCAAATATTCTCAAATTAAATTTACTCGAACTAAAATTAAATAAATTCGGATTAATTAAATAATCTCGACCTTTTTGCATTTAAGCCCTTGCAACTTCGATATTTGCAAATCATTCTCTGATCAGGTTGAATCCTCAAAATTAATCTTCTTTAATTCCATAAACATGGAATTTAATCTCAAATTTCATAAATATTCAATTTGAATATGTATTCTTTTAATTTAAGAATTCTCGTAATTTAATTCTCAAAATCCATAAATTCTCAAATTAAATATTTTCGGCTCGAAAATTAAATCTATAATTTCTTTCACTTCTCAAATCAATATTAGTTCATAATATGGAATTTAGTTCTCAAATCCCATAATTAATAATTTAATATTTTCGGTCCTTACAATTCCTCCCCTCTAAGGAATGATTTCGTCCTCGAAATCATAATCAATCGAACTATTCAATCTGATAGACTGAATGATTATCTGAAGTAATTCTCACTTCAATCATTCAATTCTGATTTTCGTATCTCATCTCTTCATTTCTTATCAGCCTATTTCTTCGAATCTGCTTCTATTTTCTTGTACTTTAATTAACCGATAAGAATTCTTTCTGAGTGGTTTCTTTCCTCAAGTAAAGATCTGTCAAATAATCGACTTAACTCAGAATCTTTTCACTATCTATTTCATCGGATTAAAGCACGTAGGAAGAATCGACTGATACTTTATTTACATTGATACGTGGAACAAATCAGATTCATCATATCAAGATGAAAAGAATAAATCGTTCAATCAAACCATCAATTCTATCTGACATCCCCGTCAGTGAAATTCAGCTTCAGTGATGACTTGTTTCTTTCTCTATATTATTCCATGCTCTGCATAGAACATATATCAAGTCTATATTGTCATTCAGTTCATCGCTTCAAATTCAGTATTCTCATTCATATTCTGAATCTATAAAACTTAAACTCTGCTCTTACTCTATTCTGCATTGAATGATGTTTCAAGAATAACTTTTCCGCTTAACTAATCAGTTTCATCTTCAAAAGTTATATCTATCATTCAATTACTAATTCTGTTTCTTCTTCTCTGTTTTCATTTCGTACAGATTCATCGTCAAAATCTTTGTGTGTCTCAAATCAAATCTGATCTGATATCGACAAATCATGTCTGATCTGATGTCATATACTTCGGTAGTATCATTTCAACACAAAGATATCGGATTTCTTTTCATCATAACATCATAGCATTATCTCAAAATAGACTCAATAGCTGTTACAGGAATTATAATCATCAAGTGGCAATACACCAATTCAATTAATACCGAATCATATTAAAGTTCTGATAATATTATCAAAAATTCTGGATAATCAACTCAGATAATCCATCAATCGAAGAATGGTATAATGCAATCACATATAACTAGCTCTCAGAACATCAGTCAATCAATCGATGCCACATTCTGTTGAATAAATCTAAAGTCTTAATCCTGACAATAACTTTTAATCATTCCTGTAATTTCATCATATCTCTATCTTCGTCACAACTATCTAGTCATATCTGTATCACATCTTATACAGCGTATTCTAAAATTCTTATTAGTCTGTTCAGACTATCTAATAATCAGAGTATAATATGCTATATTCACAGATTTCAAAGTATTCAGAGTTGTTGATAATCGGTATCATGTCAGATATATTTCATTATCAAAATTTGATTCATCTGCTCTGACTATTCTTCAATTCAAGAATAACATCTTGTACTTTCGCATTCAAAAAAATAATCAAAGCCTTCTGATTGTCTGTATTACAATTAACTAGTAAACATAATGTCTCAATTAGAAACAATAATTTTTGGCTTACTGTGACATATAACACAATTCTAATCACGGATCAGTGATTCATTCGTACAGACAGATCATCTTACCCAGTAACTTCAGTCAATCTGATCATAACTACGACCTGTTTACCTCATCTATACTACTTCATCTTGGTAGTTTTACAACATATTCTTTCAAATCATAATCTCATTTCAATTTCTGGAGCTTCTAAACTATCACTGAATTCATCTGATCAATGATTTCCAACTTCATCAGAAACTCTCTGTACGTTTAATTTCGAAAACGTACTAATTCTGTTACATCTGTTTGCTTTATCTTCTGATAAAACAATTATTGAACGAATATTGAATTCATTGTTATGCAATTCTTCAAATTCTGATATCGCTTTGTGAAAATATCAGGCACAATCAAATAATCAGTCACAATAGAATTCATTCATTCAGATCTGAGGCTTCAATTCATATCTCAATTTGGCATTCTTTACTGAATTCTCATCGCTTCAATTTACTTTCTGTGTTTCTTTCATCTTCTGATCAGTTCTGGCTTACTTCCAATCGAAAATCATTCTAATTGATGATATATTCGTCTGAATATTCAAACCAGAATACACAGAAATCTGCAATCAATTTATCGAATGTCTATTTCATTCCTCATTTCTATCTCCAAATACCGACAATTCATATCATCTAACACAAAAATCATGGATCATATTCAAATTCTTCTATCAATTACGAGCCAACCATCTTAAAATATACTGAAATATCCATCAAATGATTAATAATTCTCAAAATCAAAAGAAATAAATCAAGATTGAGAAAATCCATCAATCAAGGTCATCCAAAATCAAATCTTCTGGATAACAAACTCTGCAAAGTGAAAACAACTCACTTGCATCACCCAACTCAGAATGAGTGAATCAACACAGACTCTAAATGAAATCAATATGCCATGAGAGCCAATCAATATTCAATCATTTCAAGAATCATATTTCCAGTCGATGTAATCGATTCAACATAATCCAAGAAAAGACTCATCTGTAACTGATTTTCATATCATCGTCTATCTTATAAACTTCAAAAGCAGCATTCAATTCATCAAGTCTCTATAAATCCCAGTTCACAACTTAAACTAAAGTCGAAATCTTACTGGAACATATCTGTCATCTCTATTCATCGATATATCTATCAATGCTGATTTAGATCTTGAACATATCTAGTGCATCAAATATACTGATTTTGGAATATTTCTGTAATCAAACATCATATATCAAACCGAAATCACAGAATCTTAATTCGAGATTCTATATCATATCATCATATTCATATGCACATTATGTTCTTGCTGATCTAATTTGTATCGCTTCTTATCATCAATTCTTCTGCTAATCTGTATTCTACTATTGCATCATCATCTATCATGCAACATAAACAGATATCTCAAATACGAACACAATCATATTCAGTTTCATTTCTTTGAAGCAAAATCATGTTCAGTCTCATTTCATCAATTTAGTAGTTCCATTTTTCAGTTCAATTCACAAATTCTCTTTTCTGATACAGAGATCATCATATAATAATCTTTCCGCTATCATATATCTCTTACACCAATAAAATAACAGGTTAAAACAAAATAAATCTGTTACCTGCAATTTCATTCTCTGGTGCATTTCATTCTAATACTCTGTATATTTCGGGAACTGTTCTTCATTCACATCTTCTCTCAAAATATGTTTTGCTTCAAATATAATCTATCACATCTGCTTGACATATCTTTACACTACTTGTTCGAATAACTCCCACTATATTGAGTGTAGTAATCTCTGACATACTCTGCCTTCAGACCCAAACACATCTGTATCGGTCTACTAGAGTTAAAGAACTACTTTCATATCATTCACTTCATATCCATTCTGGAATAAAAATTGTAGATAAAGTTGTGTATCTCACATACTCTTGCATGTCTACAATTTCATTCTCGTAACTCGTCATTCAACTTCAATTCTCTTAGCCCTGTCTATGTCTTTCATAAAATGTTTCAGTAGTCAACATTTATTCAGAAATAATTTTTGAATGCCATAATTAAACAACTCAATCATGAGCTTCTTCATCATCATCAACAACAATTCAAAGAATTGTAGTAAACTTGAAAATCAAATAAGGCATTCTCCAAGATTCAAAATATTCAAAATATTCGACTTCTAATGGGTATATCTTTCTTTCTAATCATTTCTATCTGTTGTGGCAAAGAATAGTTAATCAAAATATGTTCTGAGAACTTACCAACAAATAAATATACCTCAAGTCTGTCAGAATTTCTTCATCAAAATCTATCAGCTGGTTGCGAGGTCTTGAACTGGTCAAGTTCTTCAAGCCAACTTCTACCTGCAATATCATCTATTCGGTCGCTGATATTCTGTTTTGTTCAATCAGAGATACTTCTTTCACCTGAGCAATACTGTTCTGTCCAGTCTGGCCATACTGTTCTGTCAGTCTGGGGTGCTTACGTCACCCAACGAACAATGTTCTATTCAATTCTGGGTGCTTACATCACCCGGGGAAAATCTTATAACAAAATCAGTAAGCAATTCAATAAGTTACAAATCAGTAAATCAGGCAGTTGAATTTCAAAGATAGATCACGCTCACATGCCATTTATCAAATCATCGTATCATCAAATCGAGTAATGCATAATCATGCAATACTATAAATGCATGTGACTCAATCTACCCCGCTCAGCTTCTATCTCAGTCCAAGAAACTTATGCTCTGATACCACCTGTTGTGAGGACCTCGGGTTGCTAATCTCGACTTAGGGCAACTAATGATTAATAAGTCAATTAATCAGACATTAGAATAAATAAACCAAGAGTTAAAAAAAAAATTTTAAAAACCAAAGCCTCGCTCGATCGGGCAAAATCAGCCGATCGAGCGAGCAATAAAATCATGCTCTCGGTCTGCACAATATTTGGCCTCGCTCGATCGGTCAAATCTTACCGATCGAGCGAGCCCAAAATTCTTGACTCTCTGCTTTAAAAAAATTAAGGGCCTCGCTCGATCGGTAGAGTTCACCCGATCGAGCGGGCTCTTCTGCTTCAAAAATCTTCAGTATCAATATTGCTGTCAAAACTGGAACCAAGTCATGATTCATCAACAATTAGAGTCTATTCATGTTATAAAATCTGAGAACATGCATATCGACAAGTAGGAAGTTTAAAGCATCAAATCATGCTTTCATTATATCAAATAAATTTCATAAACATCACGAAACTACAAGCTATTCAATGCTTCAAATCTCAACTTCAAGTTTCTAGTTTTCTTGCTAAGTTTGATGTAATCTCACTATCATTCTTCTGCTTAAACCCGAGTCCACACTTGCTAAATCTCACTCCCGAGCTATCAACGTCGTCTCAGACTAGCTCCTACCCCACCTGTTGCAATGCACACATACAAAACAAAGCAACAGCTTGATAAACTTCGGTGAGAAATCATCTCAGTATAAGCAACATATAAAACGCTAAATAAATCATAATGACTCTATTCAATCGACTCAACAAATAGAGTAAATAACGCTTCAATCGATCGATCAAGAATTGATTCATATATCGTCGTTGCCATCAAGATTCGTAACCGATCTTGATATAGATATCCATCTATCGAAATCATTCCGGATTCGAAAATAAGGTCACCCTCCGACCTCGGCATAGAATCAATTCAATATCATCTCATATCATAATCATAATGACTCAAATCAAAGATCCACTACCTGGGATGGATCGACAACATCATAATCAAATCAAAAAAATAAACAAGTATGTGGTTTTTTGCGGGACAACTCAAGAATAATCGATCTTGAGTTTCAAACTCCCTGAATCGCGATGTCGTCCTTATACCTTCGTATTTCTTCGGTTGTGAACACTTCAAGTCTGAGATATATAACCAAGAAATATATTTCAACTTCATTTGATCTCATCATATCCAAATCTGCTCACAATTATGGTTAGAACTTCAACCAAAAATGGTTTTAAACCTTGATCATTTCCTCTTCGTTTCAAAGCAACTTCTCGAGCTCGTCAACTTCAAAATAATCTGAAATGAAGTGTTTCCAAGTTATGATTATCACTCACAACTCAAGGAATGTCCAGCTTAAACAATCTAACTTCAAAGTTAATCAAAATCTTGAACCGACGACGTAACGGTACAAAATCGATAACCGAAACGATATCGAATCAATTCTAACAATCTTAACCATAATATATCAGCATCATATCATCCTAAACCAGCATCTCAGCAGCTATACAACTCGAAATACATGCTGAAAATCATGATTAAGTTCATTCAACATCAAATCGTCGATTCAATTTCAATATCGGAATGAATAAACATGCACGAACACAAAACTAACATCAAGTTCTGATCTCTGCTCATAACTGATTTTGAAATATATCAAACACATCATAATACTTACATGAGATCGAAACCCTCATCGCAAGGATTCCAGAACATCTTTCGGAATTTAAATCGGACGAACGGATCAAAAGTTACGGGGTTTCGAAAATCAAAAATCAAAAGAAAAGAGAAGACTTCGGCTCTCTGTTCCAACTTTCTGAATGAAAATGGCTTGTACACGTTCATATTCTGAGTAAGAAATTCAATAATCGGATATATGTTGCATAATTGCAATTTAGTCCCTCAAGTCTTCATTAATTGCAATTCAGTCCTCAGCCTTCTTTTTAATTCAATTTCAATCCTAAATAATTTAAGAATATTAGAATTTAATTCGAAACTCCAAATATTCCCAAATTAAATATACTCAGACTAAAATTAAATAAATTTGGATTAATTAAATAATCCCGGCCTTTTTGCATTTAAGCCCTTGCAACTTCGATATTTGCAAATTAGTCTCTGATCAGGTTGAATCCTCAAAATTAATCTTCTTTAATTCACGAAACATGGAATTTAATCTAAAATTCCATAAATATTCAATTTGAATATTTATTCTTTTAATTTAAGAATTCTCGGAATTTAATTCTCAAAATCCATAAATTCTCAAATTAAATATTTTCGGCTCGAAAATTAAATCTATAATTTCTTTCACTTCTCAAATCAATATTAGTCCATAATATGAAATTTAATTCTTAAATTCCATAATTAATAATTTAATATTTTCGGGCCTTACAATTGAGGTATAGAACCTGCCCGGCTCGTCTTCCTAAAAGTCTTGAGTTATTTCCAAATTACACCTCTAACAAATAGCATTCATATCTACCTGGTGATGCTTAACACAGCTGTATTTCCCAACCATTTACAAAAATGGCCTTACAAATTTCCTAATTTGCCTCACTCTCATAATTGTCATGGATCCAATTAGTTCAATTAGATTCTAAATGTTTATGATGTTCTACGATTATTCAGGTTTGTCTGATTACTCTGTTATGGCTTCCTTCAAGGCATTTTTTTTAACAATCTTGTTGGTCCAAAAACAACTCACTTTTTTTTTAGAGTAAAAAAACAACTCACTTTTGGGTCCTATAGCTAACTGGGGATTTGTCCTTGCTGTATATATGCTTCTTTTACCGAGTTTCAAAATATTATGTTGAAATCTTGTCTGAAATATCGACAATCTGGTTTTTCAAGGGCTGGTAGACATGAAGAAACCTCCAGAAATGATATATGGCAACATGACTAGAGGTTCGAAGCAAAATTTCTTAAACTAATTATTCTATAAAATATCGATTATATAAAAAATTTTTGCTTTTATGATACAACAATGTGTATATATTTCGCTTTGTTCATGAGATTTGCTTGGATGTTACAGCCTCGCAACTATCTCTTACTTGCCTTCCATGCTTCAAATGAGTCAGTTTAACTCTATCAACTATCCCGTTTGGCTAAAGGTCAAGGGTAAGTCCCCTAAGTTGTAACTTAACAAATCTTGTTCTTCTTTGCCTTCTGGATACTCTAAATCAATCAACCCATGTACACCGATTTCTTGCTCCATTAAGTCTTTTAACCTGTTGTGTTTTCTGCTGGTTTGGTTTGTTTGGTAATCTGTATACATGACTACGAGTGGCATATCGCACTGTACCGAAAAACTGTACCGAAAAACTCATACCATATATCGTACCGAAAATTACGGTATAAAAAAATATATACCGATACTGATACCGAAACTTTCGATATATTGAATCTCGGTATACCGAAATTTTCGGTACGTAGAACTAACATATCGATTGTATAAAAAAATTTTGGTATACCGAATCTCGGTACGGTAACGATATTATACCGTTCATACCGACAAATAAATTTGAAAATATAGGTTATCAAGTAAAAATTATTGGTTAGCATCAAATTAGCAATGTCACTTCAGCAACATCAAATTGGGTTCAAAATTAGACTCTAAAAAAGATTTTATAAATAGAATTTACCACCTGCATAACCACAAAAAGAAATTCTAAAGTCTTTATAATAGATCATCCAAAAGACCAACACTAGCCATTAGAATTTAGAACTTCATTTGTACAGACCAACAATAGCCATTATAATTTAGAACTTGATTTGTACAGAGCAACACATCATCCAACATACCAATACAAAAATAAATTCTAAAGTCAGTATGGGCATGGTTCATTTCTTGGTTGCAATTTCACCTCCCAAAATCACATGCCTTGTCAAAACAATCTATCAAAAGTGTCATCCACAAGATCCTGATCAAATCCCAGTAGCTTGCTCACAACATGAAACATTTGTTGTCCAAGTCAGAGTTGAAACAAAATATATCATACCCACAGTTAAATGATCCAACCTTATTGTTCTTCAAAACATAAACGAAGGTTTTTAGATAGAAATAACATGAATTAGGCTAAAACAATGGATCACATATATCCAAAAAAACCACAGCAACTTCCCCAAACGAAGTATGTTCTATTATCACAATGAATTCTAATTTTTTTTAATATATCCAGTATGTTCTCTAGGCCAAAGTAGAAAGTTTCATTCTCATTATTTACCTTAGAGCAATGGACACAAATATATGTATGTATATTCATGTTAAAATTACAAAAGAACAACACCTAGAAAACTTTCTAAGTGAATGCAGCACCTTGAAAACTTATCCATCAATCATTTTAATTTTTCCAAAAAATCATCCAGTATTAAAACCTTCAAACTTAATCTGCTTTAGTGTCTGATATTCGTGTATATATTCAATGTTTCTTGCCAGCTTAAACATTGAAAAATCCAAGGAATTAATTTAGATATCATAGATTCATAGGAAATCCCCCCAAAAAAAATATTTGTGCCAAATCAACAAGTATTTTAATCAAAGAGTAGAGCAGAAAAATAAAAAATGTAGCCAGCTCCTGCAAAACATTGTCTAACACTGCTACCGGTTTAGAAACTTCCATGCTCAGCAAACTACTAACCCACCATCAAAATTCACAATTAGACTTCCACATTTAATATCTAGTTACAAATATTTTAGATGAAATGAATAAAAAAAATATAGTCTTACTCTTCAAGTTAGACTAAAGTGGAGGTGGAAGAGGGAGATCGAGGACGATATTGAGTCGCATTTGCATCTATGAAAAAAAATTATAAATTGATAATGAATGTTAGATTATAACCATAAGAATTAGATAATTTCAAACTAAATAAATTAAAAAAAAAACCTTCTTTCAATTTCTTCAATTTCATTAAATAATTCAAGTTCATCATCCGTAGGATCTTTCCAAAAGCTAAAATCCTCTTCTCTTAGCTAATCACTAGTTCACACCAATGCTTCTACCATTTTAGAACTCAAACTGCTCCTAAAATAATCCACTACTCTTTTACCCAAACTAAAAGAGAACTCACTTGCAACTGTTGAAGATGGGATTGCAAAAATATTCTTAGCAATAATTGAAAGGATTGGATACCAAGTTTCACTTCCTCTCCACCACTCTAAGATATTGAAAGATAGGTTGAATCGTTTTTCAATCTCATCGGCGAGGTATTTATCCACTTCATTAGATTTCTCTTGAAGTTGTTCTTCTTCATTTTGTGCTTTCACATCATCAAACAATTCATCACAAAGACCACCACCACCACCAGAACTACCAGCACTACCACCACACTCTATTTGCATACTTCGGCTCTCAATATTCAAATTATCATTAACCCCTTTTGTATTCCATCCACAAAGTTACCAAATTTTGTTTGACCTTATCAACAAACTCTTGGACCCTTGTAGGGTTACCTCCCAATTTTTTGATGCTAACTTTAATCATTTGAAGCTTGTTCCTAGGGTCCAAGACATTTCCAATAAAAACCAAATGATTCATAGTATCCCAATTCCCCCAATACTTGTCAAACTTTAACTTCATTACACTGGCCATTTTAAGAATTGGATCAGAATCATCATTTCTCTTTCTCTCAATCTCAACATGTAGTGCAATCATTGATTGGTAAATCAATTGAGAGGTTGGACTTTTTGATGCACTTAGTTCCAAAGTGGCATCATAAAACTTTTTGAGAAAATGTACAAAAGCTTTTGCATCATCTGTAGTGACCTTTCATTGAATCACCTACTAACTGGAAACTTTAGCATGCATTAAACTTAATTAAAACATAAGCACTTAAGATAATAAAACATGCGGAAACATAACCCATAATTTACATATCAACTTAATATAATAGTTCAAAGCTTAAACTCAGTAGTGATACAACCATATCGAAATAACTTAAAACAAACTGTTATAAAACATTATACAGATATATCGAATCTTGTTGTATAAGATGCTACTGATCTCCTGCTCCCTAGTCCTGTCTCGAACTCCCAGCTCCGCCTATCCTGCGACCTGCCCCATGAAATGGGGTGTCCAAGATAATAACTAATTAAGACGTGAGCGATTAACACCCAATACATAAACATGAGTAAACATATGTATATGATGCATGCAATCATGATGGCGGATGATAAGTCATCTGAAATCATGCTAATAACCGGCGCCAATGAGTGATGTACCGCTCGGATCAAGCCTCTGGGTACAACCAAACTCTCCTAGAACCCCCCCTCCCCCCAATATAACGGTACATCCGGTTCTAGAATATCTCCTAGAACCCCCTGCTATAGTGGTACATCCGTCTCTAGACTAAATACAGGTATATCAAAGGAATAGGCTCAACTTGTATGCGCACATAACATATGAATATGAAAAGCAGTAAATCATACATCATGTCACATAATAATGTCACAGAAATGCAACATATAAACATGTATACTCGTTGGAAATCTCAGTCAATCTGTACGACCTCTAAGCTAGTTCGAGTCTAGTAGGACCTAGGTTCCAAGCCTATAATCAAAAGTTCACCGTATCACTACATAAGTTCTATAAGCCTTAACTAAGCTAATAAATACTCCCAAAACTTAATAAGATTCTCGGGCCATACCTTCGTCCGTAGTAAGCCCTTTGGAGTGGTTAGTTCTGGAGGACTATAACAACACCTTTGTTATTCCAGAACCTCTCTATTAACCGATAGAGCCCTCAAGTATATACCTCACACTATATATAACTGAAGAAAGAAACTAGAGAATTCGTAATTCAAAATGAACTCTGAAGACCCCTATTTATAGGAAAAATCTCGGCCACGTTCGGAGCCTCTGTTCCGAGATCGGAGCGTCTGATCTCTGCATGCACGTCACGTGGCGATCGGAGCGTCTGAACTCGAGATCGGACCATCCTATCTGATGACTACTCAACACTTGTCAAAACTCATGGCTTAGATATTTTGCATTGTTGGCCAGGGAATATCGGAGAGTCCGTTCTTGGATCGGAGCGTTTGATCTTGCCTTCCCTCCGAAGTAAACATGCGCCACTTCGGAGCTTCCGATTTACAAGGTTCGGATCATCCGATCTAGGTTTGGACCGTCCGATCCTGTCCAAACTTTAAATGTCCAATTCTTGCATATGAAGCCCGATTAACCCCTTGAATTGGTTAAATACTAACCTTAATCATGTTTATCATATTATTATCTTAAAATGGGTTCTGGGTTACTACATTCTCCCCACCTTTAGATATTTTGTCCGCGAAATAAACTCTAAAGTAACGATCAAGATAATAATATAAAAAATAAAACCATATTTTATTACAACAAACTGTAATTACATTGATACATGGTAATCAATAATACAAAGCAAACAACTCAGGATATTCTGCTCGCATAAGACTTTCCGTCTCCCAAGTTGCTTTCTCAATGCCTCGACGCTGCCACTGTAACATTACTAGTGGTATAATCTTATTCCGAGGCACTTTCTTCTACCTGTCATGGATACGGAGTGGTCGTTCAACATAAGACAGATCTGGTTCTATTTGAACGTCAGTAGGCTGGATAATATGTGACTCATCAGCTATATATTGTCGAAGTAACGACACGTGCAAAACATCATGTATACTGGAAAGATATGACGGTAACGCCAACCAATAAGCAACATCATCGATCTTCTCAAGTATCTGGAAAGGCCCAATGTAACAAAATGATAACTTGCCTTTCAAACCAAACCTCATCACCTTTCTGAAAGGTGACACTTGAAGAAATACATATTCACCAGGCTCGTACTAAAGTGGCCTACGGTGAATATTCGCATAACTGGCTTGCCGATCTTGAGCAGCTTTGATCCTCGGCTTGATCAAATCTACCTTGTTTACAATCTATTGTACCAATTCTGGACCCTCCACCTGTCGTTCTCCTACCTCATCCCAGAATAATGGAGTAAGACATTGTAGCGACCCAACCCGGATACACTACCTAATCAGAATTTAAGAGCATAATTAAGCATGCATAAAATAAATTGCTGTGGAAGACTTAAATAAAAGCAGACCGGCAGAATACAGCCGGTTAAACAAATTCGATTATACAACCCAATCGAATAAATAAGCCTAAGGGTAAAACCTACAGCTAATCCTGCTGTCTTCACTGGTCACTGGCTACTCCAAGCTCCTGGTACTCGATCCTGCACCTACACTTGCCCCATCTCATGGAAAATCCTATGCTCAACCTCTGAAAATATCAGAGAGTACTTAGCTCAAACACTGGACTCACTAACTTTGCCTCACTCATTCGGGATAAACGCCACGGCTCGTCAAGTCCAAGAATCATAACTAACGAATCCCAAAGATTCTCACAATCTTAGGACACACTCCTAATTAATATCTCTCGCTAAGATTGTGCAACAATTCAAGACTGAGGTAGCTTACCACGATAACCCACCTGGACAACCACCAAGGTTTCACGGGTATACGTCATGCTTCCCTTTCATCTCAAATAGTTATGTACAATCCTCAACATCTGATATAATCCAGCACTGATGAAGTCAATCATCATGAAGCAATTATCCTAGTCGAGTCGAATTCTCGAAACAGTATCTCATCCAATATCTTGGATGACTCCTATCGCAGGGAAACCCTAACCATAGTTTGATGACAACCCTTAGTCATTGCTGGTAGAAATCCATCCACCTACTAGATCCACATGTCTAGCAGTAACCCAAAGTTTAAAACCTATCTGCTCAGAGTACACACTCGTCAAGAAAATCTCTCCAAGACTGGTTCTCATAGAAGAATACTCAACCTTATCTCTGGCACACTAGACGATATCGAACCATCGATATCAAACCTGATATCTGTGAGGCCTCGGTTCTAATCTTCTATTCTTAAGATAATATAAACAATTATCATGCACCATCTATAAGTTAAGGCAACAAGAAGAAATAAAAAAAAAATTTGAATGAACAGTACTGCGCTCGATCCTATAAAAGTCTAGGATCGAGCGCACCAAAATTACAAACTCTCTGCCGAGAAAAATGCAGGGTGCCGCGCTCGATCCGGCAAAAAGCCAGGATCGAGCGCACCATTTTCTGAAACTCTCTGTCTCAGAAATCACAGGGGCCGCGCTCGATCCTACAATAATCTAGGATCGAGCGCACCCCCTTGCCCAGAAAAATTCAGAACATGGAATGCCTTTCCTTCAAACTCAATCCAACAATAATCATAACAACACAAAAGCAAGGCTAACCAATGCCATTCAAGTCATTCTATGCTTCAAAACATAAACATGCATTACAACTCAATTCTTCCAATTAGTACATAAAATTCTGGAGTTCAACAACAGTTCAAAGTAGAGGACATGCAACAACAACATAACGATGAAGTTCGATATCTAAAACATGTTCCAACAACACTAGGTAGACATGCTGACACGACATCTAAACCGAGTCTCACTTCTACATCTTTCCCTCGGAGCTAACCATGTCTCTTCTGACTTGTTCCTGCCCCACCTGTTGCCAAGTACACATACAAAACAAAGCAACAGCCGGATAACCGGTGAGAATGATAATCCCAGTAAAAGCAACATAACCAGTAATACAACAATAAACATGCTTTCAAGACAACAACGAAATCAATAACAACGTAATGAAATACATGTCTTTAAACCGGGATATCAAATCTGATAAATGAGGGATTGTTGTTGTGCTTTTGGGATCCCAAGGATGAGATCACATAACGACTCATCGACTCTCCCAATCGAGGTGGTGCCACGTATCCCACTCCTCTAGACTTTGAGCAACTAAAATGATTATGCTAGAACCAGGCGAAATGACTACGACCTAGGCCACTCAATCATAGTTCCCAAATGTCTAAACAAAAAGGGGCGGTTCTGCCCACTAGAAACAAGATTGGCTCAAGATGAATGCATAACAAAACATAAACATAAGCCACATAAACAACTCAAATACAACTAAAATATAAGTTCCACATGCTAGAACAAGTATTGATGCAATATGTGATTTGAAAGGAAAACTCGAGAACCAACAGTCCCAAGTATGCTATCCCGCTACGATGACTGCTTTTACCTTTCAATGCAGTAGTTCCAACTCTGGAAAAGCTACAACAAAATATTGTATCAAAGACTATACAATCTAAACAACAACTACGGTTCAAGGTAATTCTCTTTACCGTTCTTCGTCCAACTCTCGACGACCAAATGCTGCTAACACAAGGCTCGACAAACTCCAACGAATCTGTACGAAGATAAGAGATGATCAACAACAACGATTACTCACGAGCCAAAGTGCAACAACTCAAAGGGTTCGAAATCTCGAAACTCAAACCGACGGCATAACGTTTATAAACTGAACAAACCAGAAACGCAGACAACATTTCAATAACGATATAACCTCATAACAAGGAAACCCCATCAATCTCAAAATCCAATTTTTCGAAAATGGCTTCCAAAAATCATAACAAATCCGAACGTCGCTCTAATTCAAAACCGACAGATAATAAACGATCAGAACTCCGCCAAGAACAACATACTAGAATCTAAATCGATTCTAACAACCTCCAAAAAACAAAACATATCCGATCGGAGAAATACTTACGGTATAACGGAGCTCTCGCTGCAGTGATCGCTAATCTGCCTTCAGAATTAATTTCTAACGGACGGATTGAGCTCGGACTGGATTTTGAAAGCTTGAAGAGGGTTTGAGGCGTCTCTAATGGTGGATATCGGTTTGGAGAGGAATATGAAGACTTTTCCCAATCAATTCCAAGTGTAGATAATATATCAAAAACAATATTTGCGTTTTAGTCCCTAAAATTTTCAAAATTTGCAAAAAGGACCCTGATCAAAATCAAAGCGGCTTGAGAACTCTGTAATCTCCGATTAACTCTAATAAACTCATTTAAGATAAAAACGGGGCGTTACAATTCTCCCCCACTAAGAAGAGATTTCGTCCTCGAAATCAACAAGAACCACAACTCATAAGATAGAATAAAGAACTAAAGGCAGTAAGAAGAACTCAAGTCATCCGAATAACTCCGGAAATCGCTGTCTCATGTCAGATTCTGTCTCCCAAGTCGCTTCCTCGACGCCGTGACGGCTCCACTGCACTTTCACCAATGGAATCAACTTGGTTCTGAGTTGCTTTTCTTTCCGATCAAGGATCTGAATCGGTCGTTCAAAATAGTTCAAAGCCTCGTCTAACTCGGCTTCGTCAGGCTAAAGGATATGAGAAATATCTGGTTGATACTTTCGCAGCATAGAGACGTGAAAAACGTCGTGAATACCAGATAAAGACGGAGGAAGTGCAAGTCTGTAGGCAAGATCGCCTATCTTCTCGAGAATCTCGTACGGCCCGATGAATCTCGGAGATAACTTCCCTCTCTTACCGAATCTGACAGTGCCTCTGAAAGGAGAAATATTAAGGAAGACACGGTCTCCCTGCTCAAAACTCAGAGGTCCACGTCTGACGTTCGCATACTTCGCATGTCTATCTTGAGCTGACTTCATTCTGGTCTGAATGATCTTAACCTGCTCTGCCATATCTCTAAGCATCTCCGATCCCAAATCTGGTGACTCGGAAAAATCATCCCAAAACAACGGAAATCGGCACTTTCTACCATACAAAGCCTCAAAAGGCGCCATACCGATACTCGCTTGGAAGCGGTTGTTGTAAGAAAACTCGACAAGAGGCAAAGAATCCTGCCAACTAGTGCCAAAGTCTAGCACTACCGCTCGCAGCATATCCTCTAATGTCTGGATAGTCCGCTCTGACTGTCCATCGGTCTGAGGATGATAAGCTGTACTCAGATGCAATCGAGTACCAAGTGCCCTCTAAAGACTGTGCCAAAAGTGCGAAGTAAATCTAGGGTCTCTGTATGAAACAATCGACTTCGGCACCCCATGCAATCTCACAACATTGCTAACATACAACTCAGCCATTTGATCGTGACGATACGTCATCCTGTACGGAATAAAACAAGCAAACTTCGTCAATCGGTCGATCATTACCCAAATAGCATCGCATCCTCGAACGGATCGTGGTAGCTTCGTGACAAAATCCATGGAAATGTGATCCCACTTCCATTCAGGAACAGATAGACTGTGCAACAGACCTCCTGGTCGCTTCCGTTCTGCTTTAACTTGTTGACAGTTCAAACACCGAGATACAAACCTCGTCACATCGCTCTACATTCTCTTCCGCCAGAACTGGTTCTTCAGGTTGTTGTACATCTTACGACCTCCAGGATGAATACTAAACCGACTGCAATGAGCCTCTCGAAGAATACGCTGCCTCAACTCCGAAATATCAGGCACAACAATACAGTTATTCACAAACAAAACATCATCTCTAACCTGGAATTCAGACTGATGCCCAGATCTGACTTTCTCTACTGAAACCTGAATGCTCAGCTCAGACTTCTGTGCTTCTCTGATTGCAACAAACAACTCCGGTTTGTCTTGAATAGCAAACACTCTGATAGTCTCCCTATTGTTGGAAAACGGTGTTCAGATCAATCAGAATTGATACCCGGTGCAGCGGAAGTTTTAAATTTTTATATGGAACGATTCCATATCATGGGTATCAAAACTTTACGATTAAATTGTGCGTGTAAAAATTAAATAACAATTAAATTTTTACCTTGAATCTCGAAACGAGATTATGAACACCAACAGATAACTCTGCTCTTGTTGTATATCCCAGGAACTGATGGACGAACAATTCTTCAATCAGGTCCACGAACAGAATTCGAATCCCTCTGATAGATTGCACTAGAAAATCTATCAGAAGTTTCTACGAAGAGAATTAACGAATTTGATCCGTTAAACCAGACTGCAAATTCGAAATTCACAGATTGGATTTCAGAGAGAAAAACACAGAGAGGGGGCGGCCACTCTAGGTCTCAAAACCCTAGTGTTCGAAAATTATGACACTTGTCTTTAATTTCTGCACTGCAATAACTTATTTATAATGTGGGCTGCTAACAGCTTAGGGCCCATTAGTCATAAGTTAAAGCCTGACAAGCAAAGCCTGCATATTCAGAAATTAATATAAAATTCATCGTGACTCAGATTGATAAACCAATTTCACCAATGTGCACAGAAACCATTTCTGCATCTTTTAAAGTCAAGATAAATTTTCTGAATCCGAATTCAGTGATTTCCAAAAAATGCCCATCCCTATGTCATTTTAGGAAATCTTACTCTTCTACTCTGATATAAGAAGTCCTACTTCTTTGTTCATTAAATTTAACTCTTTAAATTTAACAATCTCAATGGGAATTAAAAATCCATTACTTGTGTGACCCTCAATGGTACAGGGATACAGCTAGCCGTGGGCTCACAACTCCTTGTGACTCGGAACAACAATTTCCGACTTGCCCATCGAATCATGGTAAGAGAGCCTAGCAACATCGCCCCATGATTCCCTAGGTATCACTGATAGTGCCTGCAAGAACCAATAGATTTTGGTTAGCGTATAGTACGGTCCCTTCATCCATATATCCCGATCGAATCAACAACCATTGGTAAATCGAGAGTCATTCGAGATTCGATAACTATGCAATGCATCTTGAAGATCAAATAGTGACATCGCATGTGCTACTAAGAAACCATTTCTTAAAACACATCATGTACTCTGGCCAGAGATTTGTCACACTAATATCTCCTCAGATTGCATAGGATATCCACACTCGCAAGTATGTGGTGAATCCTAGACAACAAAGCATCGACTCCTATATGTGTCGTAACTGTACCCAATCCCGACACTTGATGACCCCAATAGAGTCGGTAAACGAGTCAAAATACAGTACTAGAAAATAGAGTCTCAATGATGTTTCAAGTAGTAAGGACTAATGGTTTACAACCAAAACCGCGGACTTTATCCACTCGATAAGTGATAACCACTTGGAAAGTCCGGATAGGGTAGTTCGATCATTCATCGTATGAATATCCATTTGCATGCTTTGAACATCTCTATGTTCCATACCAATGAAACGTGGTACTCGGCATCGCAAATGCTAGTCTCAATCTCGAGCGATCCTTATCCTTATTAACGGACGACTCAATCGACTAGGAACTGTTTAGAATATACAGTGACTATAAGATGTGTTTCATGATAACCATCCCCATGTGCCACCACATCTTACATACACTATAGTATATTCAAGGTCTTCATCTAAACATCTTATAGTATGTCACAACATAATAATATGACAAAAGATAAAGTAAATTCATTATAAAAGTGTAAATTATATTAAACAAAATATTGTTTATACATAGAGTCATAAAAGCCCTTAGCCACAAGTTGGCTCACCGGGCACCCACTCTTTCAATCTCCCACTTGCCCTAAAGCCAACTAGTCATACTACGTAGACCCATTGCTTCGCGATGTTTGTCAAATAATGGTCCTGGCAAGGGCTTAGTAAGTGGATCAGCGATATTGTCTGCAGAGACCACTCTCTCGACAGTGATGTCTCCTCTTTCCACGATCTCCCGGATGATGTGGTATTTCCTCAGTACGTGTTTGGATCTTTGATGAGACCTTGGTTCCTTTGCCTGAGCAACGGCACCCGTGTTGTCACAGTACACCGGGACTGGACCAACAGCTTCAGGAATAACGCCCAACTCTTGGACGAAATTCCTCATCCAAACGGCCTCTTTAGCAGCAGCTGATGCCGCAATATATTCCGCCTCAGTGGTGGAATCCGCTGTGGTGTCCTGCTTGGAACTCTTCCAAGAGACAGCACCCCCATTGAGCATGAACACAAATCCAGAGGTTGACTTCGAGTCATCCACGTCACTTTGGAAGCTAGAGTCGGTATAGCCTTCCAATTTCAGTTCTCTTCCTCCATAAACCATGAATACATTCTTAGTTCTTCTCAAGTACTTAAGAATATCCTTCACGACTTTCCAATGCATTTGACCGGGATTGGCTTGATATCTGCTCGTGACACTCAGAGCAAATGCCACATCCGGTCTGGTGGATATCATCCCTTACATGATACTCCCTATGGCTGATGCATATGGTATGTGTGTCATTTTCTCTATCTCTTTGTCAGTCTTGGGACACATAGACTTGGATAGAGAGACTCCATGACACATAGGTAGATGTCCTCTTTTGGACTCATCCATTGAAAACCTTTTTCAATATAGTGTCGATGTAGGTAGCTTGAGTAAGTCCTATCATTCTCTTAGATCTATCTCTATAGATCTGTATCCCTAGAATATAGGACGCCTCACCCAAATCCTTCATCGAGAATCTACCTGATAACCATATCTTTGTTGACTGCAACATCCTTACATCATTCCCAATGAGTAAGATGTCATCAACATAAAGTACTAAGAATGTCACAGCATCCTTAACTACTTTCTTGTACACGCACAGTTCCTCTGGGTTCTTGATGAAACCAAAATCCTTTATTGTTTCATCAAATTTCTGGTTCCAACTTCTTGATGCTTGTTTGAGACCATAGATCGATCTCTGAAGCTTGCATACCTTATGCTCGCTTCCCATGGATGTGAATCCCTCGGGCTGCATCATATAGATTTCTTCCTTAATGTTTCCATTAAGAAATGCAGTCTTCACATCCATTTGTCATATCTCATAGTCATATCATGCTGCTATGGCAATAAGAATTCTTATGGACTTGAACATTGCGACTGGTGAAAAAGTTTTATCATAGTCAACTCCTTGTCTTTGAGTATAACCTTTTGCCACCAATCGTGCCTTGTAGGTCAGTACCTTTCCATCAGGCCCAAGTTTTCTCTTATATATCCATTTACACCCTATTGGAACAATTCCATCGGGAGGATCTACTAAAGTCCAAACTTGGTTTGTATGCATCGAATCTATTTCCGACTGCATAGCTTCAAGCCATAAATTCGAATCTGCATCAGAAATTTTTTCCTTGAAGTTTCTTGGATCACATCCAACGTCGGGTTCACTTTGATCCCCTTCAAGAAGAAAACCATATCTAATATGAGGCCTAGAAGTCCTCTCGGATCTTCTAGTAATAGGCATGTCAATCAATGGTTCTTGAGGTGTAGGATCATTATTTTGTATCTTTGGTTCTTCTTGAATTTCTTCGAATTCCATCATCTTGCCTTTCTTATCCAATAAGAACTCCTTCTCCAAGAAGGTGGCATTCCTTGAAACAAACACTTTTGTTTCAGTAGGATGATAGAAATAATATCCGATTGAATTTTTCGGATACCCTACAAAATAACATAAGGTGGATCGACTATCCAACTTATCTCCCACTGTCTGCTTCACGTAAGCAGGACATCCCCAAATCCTCAAGTACGAATACTTAGGAGCTTTGCCATTCTATAACTCGTATGGTGTTTTGTTCACTGCTTTAGTGTGAACGTTGTTCAACAACAATACCGCCGTTTCAAGAGCATAGCCCCAAAACGAAGGTGGGAGCTCAGTGAAGCTCATCATGGATCGAACCATGTCCAACAAAGTTCGATTGCGACGCTCCGAAACACCATTAAGCTGAGGTGTCATAGGAGGAGTCCACTGAGAGGGAATCCCATTCTCTTTTAGATAGTCCAAAAACTCGGCACTTAAGTATTCTCCACCACGATCCGATCGAAGTGCCTTAATACTTTTGCCTAGTTTGTTTTCTACTTCAGCCTTGAATTCTTTGAACTTTTCAAATGATTCAGACTTATATTTCATTAAATATAAATACCCATACCTTGAATAATCATCAAAAAAGGTAATGAAGTAGGTGTGGCCAAATTGAGTACCAATACTAAATGGTCCGCAAACATCTGTATGGATCAAATCCAATAGATTTTGACTACGCTCAGGTTTTCCTTTGAAAGGAGATTTAGTCATTTTTCCTTTCAGGCAGGACTCACAAGTAGGTAGAGAGTTAATATCAGACATATCAAACATGCCCTCTCCCACTAGCTTGTTCATCCTCCTTGAGGAAATATGACCTAGCTAAGCATGCCAAAGGTTTGCCGGGTTTTGACTATCGATTTTTCTTTTGTTCGTTGTTACCGGTTTATCACCATAATTTATTGGAACGTCTTTTAATTTTAAGTTATATAGATCGTTTTCAAGTTGTCCATTTCCAATCAAACATTCATTCTTGTAAATATTGCAAATCCCATTCACAAAATTGCAAGAAAAACCATCTCTATCAAGCATAGAAACAGAAATAATGTTTTTAATCAAGTCTGGAACAAATAAAACATCTCTCAAAAATAACTTAAAATCGTTCTGAAAAATTAAATAAATATTTCCCATAGCTATGGATTTAACTCTGGAACCATTCCCAAGCCTTGACTGGGTCTCACCCATCCTTAGCCTATTACTTCTTGTCATCATTTGCAACTCATTGCAAATGTGAGATCTACATCTGGTATCCAATACCCAAGAAGTAGTATTAAAAAAAACATTTATTTCAATGTAAAACATACACTTTGCAGTTCGCAACTACTCGAGGTATTCCTTGCAGTTACGTTTCCAATGACCGGATTTCTTGCAGTGATGGCAAACTTGTTTAGACTTGTCCAATTTTGCATGTAACATTTGGCCTTGAGATCATGGTCCAACCATTTATCTAGTTCGGCCAACCTTTCGGCAGTTACATCAGCCGGGGCTGTTTTCGGAGAAGCTTTTTCTAACACTTAGAAAATCTTTTCCGAACTTAGGACAATCTTAACTTATGGAATCATTCCGTATTGTTTGCGCCAGTAAGTTTGTTTTGTTCGAGGATTGAAACATGTGGATTACGAAGATTCATCATAATGATATACTGAGATGAAACAGACAATTATCGATGATTGTTTAATTAATTTACTAAGACATAAAATATGGCGAGATTTCATTTTATGAATTACACTCCCACTATTTTGACGATTTCACTACCCTCTAGTGAAAACGAGAAACATTTTATTTAGTGGGAACATAGAGTCCAATTGACAAACTATAGTCCCGAATAATATCAGCCAACCATAATTTTCAAAAGGTAGAGCCCAATTGCTTCCAAAGCAACCTCCACGTTTTTACCTCATGTCCAATAAGGGCCCAATAATATGACGCCGTTTATTATGACACGTCAAGATGACCCATCAATATTAAGTTGTGATGGACGGTCGCCACGTGGATCCCCAATAATATGAGCAAATTCTATGGGAGTTCCACCCAACTTACAACATGTGTCGATCCAATGTACAGCTTTCCGACGAACGGGCCCCTCCAATAATATGAGCCGGACCGTATCCGTGGGTAGCATCTCATACATTGATCGTTGATGGAAGGTAGGAACATTTAAACAATATTTAAATTCCCTTTTAATCTTGATATCAATTTTAAATCATATTTAAAATGAGGGATTTTAATTTTGAAAATTTGTCTCATCTTTCATTTTATGTATGCTTGCGGGATTCATACAATTTAGTCTAAAACATGCATACATCAATAATATCATATATTATTTAGGATGATCGATTCCATTTCTAATCGACCCGTGGTTGCCAATCACGAGTCTAAGTCCAATCCTAGGTAATATGCAAGTATGCTATGCAATCCTATTACATTGAGCTTTCAATTTACATTTCTTCAGTCTTTATTGTCTGCTGGGCCCACCTCCGTCTTCAAATCTTCATCTCCCACTAAGTATAATGTATTTACAATAAATAACTATGACAAGTAGGGGATACATTTTAAGGGGTGGAAACGGGCCATAAACCAGGCCCACTTTTATTACATATGACAATTCATATTGGGCCATAAACCAGGCCCATTAATAAATCCAACAACAATAAAAACAAATGTAAATTCCCTAACGTATACCTACAAAATTGGTCATGGTAATCGATCATCCTTATCCAATAATATTTAATTCAAAATTAATTTATTGGATAACATGCAATGGCAATTAAATTAAAAAGGATAAAATCATATTTCATATATAAAATCTTATTTTACATACAAAATCATATTTTACCTTTTTATCAAATAAAATCATATTTTACATATAAAATCCAATTTTATACATAAAATCATATTTTACTCAATATTTCCATAAGATCATATCTTATCATCAATTGTACCAAAAATAATTAATTTCATAAAATCTGATTTAACGGATAAAATCTATAAATTTTCCAAAAATTCAAATTTATCCAAAAATCAATTTTAAAATTTTCGGACTCGAACAATTCGATCCGATGCCTCGTGGACCAATCAAAAACAATTTTCGATCGGACCAAAAATAGAATTTTAACATATTAAAATTTTAATTAAAAATAAAAATTAATTTTCCCCAGCCGCCCGGGACGATCCTGGGCAGCGATCCAATCGCTGCCCTGGGCAGCGACGCTCGCTGCCCCGGGCAGCGACGATCGCTGCCCGATTTGCCCATTAAAATTTAATTTTAAATTTTCGTTTTGTTTCAAAAACCGAGGCTTAAAAATTTTGTACAATCGATTAATTTAATCGTTTGATCTGAGCAACCTGGCTCTAATACCACTGTTGGAAAACGGTGTTCAGATCAATCAGAATTGATACCCGGTGCAGCGGAAGTTTTAAATTTTTATATGGAACGATTCCATATCATGGGTATCAAAACTTTACGATTAAATTGTGCGTGTAAAAATTAAATAACAATTAAATTTTTACCTTGAATCTCGAAACGAGATTATGAACACCAACAGATAACTCTGCTCTTGTTGTATATCCCAGGAACTGATGGACGAACAATTCTTCAATCAGGTCCACGAACAGAATTCGAATCCCTCTGATAGATTGCACTAGAAAATCTATCAGAAGTTTCTACGAAGAGAATTAACGAATTTGATCCGTTAAACCAGACTGCAAATTCGAAATTCACAGACTGGATTTTAGATAGAAAAACACAGAGAGGGGGCGGCCACTCTAGGTCTCAAAACCCTAGTGTTCGAAAATTATGACACTTGTCTTTAATTTCTGCACTGCAATAACTTATTTATAATGTGGGCTACTAACAGCTTACGGCCCATTAGTCATAAGTTAAAGCCTGACAAGCAAAGCCTGCATATTCAAAAATTAATATAAAATTCATCGTGACTCAGATTGATAAACCAATTTCACCAATGTGCACAGAAACCATTTCTGCATCTTTTAAAGTCAAGATAAATTTTCTGAATCCGAATTCAGTGATTTCCAAAAAATGCCCATCCCTATGTCATTTTAGGAAATCTTACTCTTCTACTCTGATATAAGAAGTCCTACTTCTTTGTTCATTAAATTTAACTCTTTAAATTTAACTATCTCAACAGGAATTAGAAATCCATTACTTGTGTGACCCTCAATGGTTCAGGGATACAGCTAGCTGTGGGCTCACAACTCCTTGTGACTCGGAACAACAATTTCCGACTTGCCCATCGAATCATGGTAAGAGCGCCTAGCAACATCGCCCCATGATTCCCTAGGTATCATTGATAGTGCCTGCAAAAACCAATAGATTTTGGTTAGCGTACAGTACGGTCCCTTCATCCATATATCCCGATCGAATCAACAACCATTGGTAAATCGAGAGTCGTTCGAGATTCGATAACTATGCAATGCATCTTGAAGATCAAATAGTGGCATCACATGTGCTACTAAGAAACAATTTCTTAAAACACATCATGTACTCTGGCCAGAGATTCGTCACACTAATATCTCCTCAGATTGCATAGGATATCCACACTCGCAAGTATGTGGTGAATCCTTGACAACAAAGCATCGACTCCTATATGTGTCGTAACTGTACCCAATCCCGACACCTGATGACCCCAATAGAGTCGGTAAACGAGTCAAAATACAGTACTAGCATATAGAGTCTCACTGATGTTTCAAGTAGTAAGGACTAATGGTGTACAACCAAAACCGCGGACTTTATCCACTCGATAAGTGATAACCACTTGGAAAGTCCGGATAGGGTAGTTCGATCATTCATCGTATGAATATCCATTTGCATGCTTTGAACATCTCTATGTTCCATACCAATGAAACGTGGTACTCGGCATCGCAAATGCTAGTTTCAATCTCGAGCGATCCTTATCCTTATTAACGGACGGCTCAATCGACTAGGAACTGTTTAGAATATACAGTGACTATAAGATGTGTTTCATGATAACCATTCCCATGTGCCACCACATCTTACATACACTATAGTATATTCAAGGTCTTCATCTAAACATCTTATAGTATGTCACAACATAATAATATGATAAAAGATAAAGTAAATGCCATTATAAAAGTGTAAATTATATTAAACAAAAGATTGTTTATACATAGAGTCATAAAAGCCCTTAGCCACAAGTTGGCTCACCGGGCACCCACTATTTCACCTATCTGTTTCAAACTCTAAACCAGAAGTGCAACAATCATCGATTAAATGAGAAACACCAATAGTGGAAAGAGATAAAGAACATAGCTTTCGGCTCAAGGCATCTGCAACTGCATTCGACTTTCCCGGATAATACTTGATTTCATAGTCGAAATCCTTCAACAGATCTAACCATCTTCTCTGTCTCATATTCAGCTCTGCCTGTGAAAACAAGTACTTAAGGCTCTTATGGTCAGAAAAGATCTCGAAAGACTCACCATAAAGATAGTGACGCCAGATCTTCATAGCAAAGACGATCGCAGCTAGTTCAAGATCATGAACCGGATAACAAGTCTCGTGCGTTTTCAGCTGCCTCAATGCATATGCCACCACATGCTTATGCTGCATAAGAACACAACCCAAGCCTTGGTTAGAAGCATCACAATAGACTGTGAAACCTCCAGTACCCTTCGGAATAGAAAGAATCGGATCACTGGTCAGTCTCCTCTTCAGATCAACAAATCTATCCTCACAATCTGCAGTCCAGACAAAAGGCGCATTCTTCTGAGTCAGCTGGGTAATAGGCTTGGCAATAGACGAGAAACCCTTGATGAATCGGCGATAATAACCAGCTAAACCCATGAAGCTTCGGATCTCAGGTACTGATGTCGGTCTAGGCCAATTCATAACCGCTTCAATCTTGCTGGGATCAACAAAAATCCCATCTTCAGAAATAATATGACCAAGAAAGACAACTCGATCTAACCAGAATTCACTTTAGACAACTTGACAAACAACTGCTCAACTCGCAAAATCTGCAGTACGGTCCTCAAGTGCTCTGCATGGTCAGTACGGTTTTTCGAGTAGATAAGAATATCATCGAGAAAGATAATGACGAACTCATCTAAATAACGCTGAAAGATACGGTTCATCAAACCCATAAAAACCGCTGGAGCGTTAGTCAAACCGAATGGCATGACTATAAACTCAAAGTGACCATACCTCATTCTGAATGTGGTCTTAGGAACATCTTCCTCTCGCACTCTTAGCTGGTGATAGCCTGACCTCAAATCAATCTTCGAATAGAAAAAAAAACCTTGCAGCTGATCAAAAAGGTCATCTATTCGGGGTAAAGGATAACTGTTCTTAACTGTAGCCTGATTCAACTGACGGTAGTCGATACAAAGCCGCATAGAACCATCCTTCTTCCGAACAAACAGAAAAGAAGCACCCCAAAGCGATACACTAGGTCTGATGTATCCCTTGGCAATCAAATCCTCAAGTTGCTCCTTCAACTCTCTCAGTTCAATAGGTGTCATACGATAAGGAGCTTTGGAAATAGGTTGAGTACCTTGCACCAAATTGATGCTGAATTCGATCTCTCGAATAGGTGGCAATCCAGGAACATCTTCCGGAAACACATCAGCAAAATCTCTAACCAATGGTAAGTCAACCAAAACTGGGCTAGATTTCAGTACATCAACCGCATAAACCAAAAATCCTTCTGCACCTCTCTGTAGCAAACGAGTCATAGATAACACTGAAATCAAAGGAATTCTAGATCGAGAAACCTTACCAAAGAATTTCCACTCGTCTGCCATTTCAGGTCTGAACCTGACAACCTTCAGAAAACAATTAACTGTTGCCCTGTACTTGGTCAAAGCATCTATACCGACTATACAATCAAAATCTGACAACCCAAGCACAATACAGTCGAATTCTAACAAATTTCCCTCAAAAAAAAGTTCACAGTTCCTGACTAGTCTGACAGAAACAATTCCCCCACCCAACGGTGAAGTAACAGCTACTATAGTAGGCAACAACTCAGTAGGCAAGGCATGCAATAACACAAATTTCTCAGAGATAAAGGAATGGGAAGCACCTGTATCTATCAAAACATGAGCAGAATAACCAAAAATCAAACAGTTACCTGCTATAACATCGTCAGGTGCTGCCTGAGCCTGATCCTCTATCAAAGCAAAGACTCGTGTCTGCGGTCTCGGAGGCTGGTTCGCACTAGAGTTACCTCCCTGTCTGTTCTGCTGCTGAGGCTGGAAAGAGTGCACTACATAATACTACCTCTCGGGTTGAGCTGCAGGTCGAGATGAACTTCTGCTCTGAGCTCTATCTCTGCTACGCTGAGGGCACACCTTAGAGAAGTGTCCCGGTTGCTGACAAGTGTTACAATTACCAAAGAATCCCACACAATGATCCGGTGAGTGTCTTTCCCCACACTTGCTGCAGTACAAGGATGATGATCCAGAACTCTATCCTGAACCTAATTGCTTCGAACCACTGGAACTAGAAGAACTGTTCCCCTACCTCTTGAACTGTTTCCCCCTTGCTTTGTACTGATCCCTTCTGTTTCCCCCAATGTTTCCACCTTCAAACCTCTGTTGCTGGTTATGATGCTGAGGTGGCTGATTCTGATACTGAGATGGTTGGTTCTGATACTGCCTCTGCTGCTGAGGTGCCACCTGATTACCTCTTTGCCTCCACAAGCCTTCTTCTGCTCCCTTTGTGTGATTCATGGCATCCGCAAAGTTGTTAGGCCTGTTGGTGTTTACCAATGTGAAGACGTCGGGGTCCAAACCATTGATGAACTGATCTGCCTTAGCTTCTTCATCTCCGGCAATTAGCGGTGCAAAATGCAACAGACTATCGAACTTAGCCACGTACTCTTCAATGTTCAGATTCCCTTGCCTCAGGTTGGCAAACTCTGCTCCCTTATCTTTGCGATACGAGATAGGGAAAAACCGCTTATAAAATTCAGATTTAAAAAGAGTCCAAGTAACTTCTGTACCTCTACTCTCCTTTGCTTTCTTTGCCATGATCCACCAGCTCTTAGCAACCCCACGTAGCTGATGAATGACTAACCTGATTTTGCGGTCATCTGTGTAATCAATGGAATCGAACAGCAGATCAATATCATCCAACCAACTCTCGCAGTCAACTGGATTTTCTGAACCCATCAATAACGGCAGATTGAACGACTGAAACCTCTTCATCAAGGTTTCCATAGGCGTTGCTGAAGCATCCAACTGATCATCTTCAGTGCTAGCTTGCTCAGTCGTAGGGATAACTGGCGATGTGTTTCTGTTTATCACTCGACGAGGACCCATCTGATAATCAAAGGTTAGGACACGAGATATCTCAATCGCTACAATCAGTTCCCTTACAACCGCTTGGAATACCGGATACCAGTCGATAACAGAAACAGTTATATCTCAAGTAGATCATGCTTTATAAATTAAATCACATAACCATGTAATTCAATAATTCTCAATAATAAAGCATGCTCGCATGGAATTAAGTACACAGTTAAATAATTCAAACACATGCGAGGAGCCAATACACGCAGACTCGATCTACCCCGCTCACTCTAGTTCGACCAAGAATCTTAACTCTCTGATACCACTTAATGTGAGGCCTCGGTTCTAATCTTCTATTCTTAAGATAATATAAACAATTATCATGCACCATCTATAAGTTAAGGCAACAAGAAGAAATAAAAAAAAAAAATTTTAATGAACAGTACTGCGCTCGATCCTATAAAAGTCTAGGATCGAGTGAACCAAAATTACAAACTCTCTGCCGAGAAAAATGCAGGGTGCCGCGCTCGATCCGGAAAAAATCCAGGATCGAGCGCACCATTTTCTAAAACTCTATGTCTCGGAAATCACAGGGGCCGCGCTCGATCCTGCAATAATCTAGGATCGAGCGCACCCCCTTGCCCAGAAAAATTCAGAACATGGAATGCCTTTCCTTCAAACTCAATCCAACAATAATCATAACAACACAAAAGCAAGGCTAACCAATGTCATTCAAGCCATTCTATGCTTCAAAACATAAACATGCATTACAACTCAATTCTTCCAACTAGTACATAAAATTCTGGAGTTCAACAATTGTTCAAAGTAGAGGACATGCAACAACATAACGATGAAGTTCGATATCTAAAACATGTTCCAACAACACTAGGTAGACATGCTGACACGACTTCTAAACCGAGTCTCACTTCTACATCTTTCCCTCGGAGCTAACCATGTCTCTTCTGACTTGTTCCTGCCCCACCTGTTGCCAAGTACACATACAAAATAAAGCAACAGCCGGATAACCGGTGAGAATGATAATCCCAGTAAAAGCAACATAACCAGTAATACAACAATAAACATGCTTTCAAGACAACAACGAAATCAATAACAACGTAATGAAATACATGTCTTTAAACCGGGATATCAAATCTGATAAACGAGGGATTGCTGCTGTGCTTTTGGGATCCCGAGGATGAGATCACATAACGACTCACCGACTCTCCCAATCGAGGTGGTGCCACGTATCCCACTCCTCTAGACTTTGAGAAATTATAATGAGTATGCTAGCATCAGGCGAAACGACTACGACCTAGGCCACTCAATCATAGTTCCCAAACGTCTAAACAAAAAGGGGCGGTTCTGCCCGCTAGAAACAAGATTGGCTCATGAATGCATAACAAAACATAAACATAAGCCACATAAACAACTCAAATACAACCAAAATACAAGTTCCACATACTAGAACAAGTATTGATGCAATATGTGATTTGAAAGGAAAACTCGAGAACCAACAGTCCCGAGTATGCTATCCCGCTACGATGACTGCTTTTACCTTTCAATGCAGTAGTTCCAACTCTGGAAAAGCTACAACAAAATATTGTATCAAAGACTATACAATCTAAACAACAACTACGGTTCAAGGTAATTCTCTTTACCGTTCTTCGTCCAACTCTCGACGACCAAATGCTGCTAACACAAGGCTCGACAAACTCCAACAAATCTGTACGAAGATAAGAGATGATCAACAACAACGATTACTCACGAGCCAAAGTGCAACAACTCAAAGGGTTCAAAATCTCGAAACTCAAACCGACGGCATAACGGCTATAAACTGAACAAACCGGAAACGCAGACAGCAGTTCAATAACGATATAACCTCATAACAATGCCCAAAACAACAATAACAAGGCAACCCCATCAATCTCAAAATCCAAGTTTTCGAAAATGGCTTCCAAAAATCATAACAAATCCGAACGTCGCTCTAATTCAAAACCGACAGATAATAAACGATCAGAACTCCGCCAAGAACAACATACTAGAATCTAAATCGATTCTAACAACCTCCTAAAAACAAAACATATTCGATCGAAGAAATACTTACGGTATAACGGAGCTCTTGCTGCAGTGATCGCTAATCTGCCTTCAGAATTAATTTCTAACGGACGGATCGAGCTCGGACTGGATTTTGAAAGCTTGAAGAGGGTTTGAGGCGTCTCTAATGGTGGATATCGGTTTGGAGAGGAAGATGAAGACTTTTCCCAATCAATTCCAAGTGTAGATAATATATCAAAAACAATATTTGCGTTTTAGTCCCTGAAATTTCCAAAATTTTCAAAAAGGACCCTGATCAAAATCAAATCGGCTTGAGAACTCTGTAATCTCCGATTAACTCTAATAAACTCATTTAAGATAAAAACGGGGCGTTACAATATCTAATCCAAGGTCATACCCTGTTGTGACTGTCGCCAAATCCCTAGACTGAGTAGCCTTCCCACCGCCAATCTCCTGAAGCACAAGGCTCCCAGGTAACGCTGGCATAGGGTTGCGCCCCATCACGTCTAGTCATGGTCATAGTCCACAAAGCTCGGCATATACTGGACCTGGTATCCCGATGAAAATCCGTCATCACAAGTCTCAACCTAACGAAGGTCAGACAGCCTACTGTTCTAAGGAAACAACCTAGAACAAAGCCCAAATGTTCTAAACCGAACAATATTTCCATGCCTCCAGATGAATCACCTCATTACTGGCACTAAATTAGTCCACTGACTAACTAGGTCAATCCTAGGAAAACGCCTAGACTAACCGCAAGTCAAATAGTCACAGTCGGCTCACTCAAATCCCATGAGCTATAATATTTGAACACTAATCAACTAAAACCAAGCCAACCTTAGCAAAATAACTTGCAATCATTCACGAATTGCTGAATTAATAAAACATGTATCATTGCTTCAAGTTATGTACAATTCTCTTTATTACAATCCCATGTAATACAATTACAGTATTCAAAATACAATGAAATGTACAATCGGACTTGAAATGATACAACCATAATATAATGATTCATTACAACTGAAATACTATTTACAACTACAACAATACAGTATTTAAATCATTGTACAAGCCTTCATTTCTTGATCATGAAGCTTCTAATCGACACATGCATCGATGCAAGCGTACTCCAGCTCGACTCTCTCGGTATCTCGTCCTGCCAAGACTTCCGAAGAAATTAACTCGACCTCGCTAACCAGTTGTGCTCTGCGTCAGTGCCTGTCAGTCGACCTCTTCTACTCACGATCTATCGTCAGCTTTTTCTTGTAACCAAATCATGCTTTTGAACATGAATTTTCCTGTATGCCAACCAAAAGCATTGATACAAGCATACAGGCAAAACCATGTTCTGCATGAGTTTAATGACCTTACGCTCAAAACCTGTCATGCCTTAGATACTCGAGGCATTCCTTGGCGAAGGTCAATATGACAATCTCTCCAACTACGAATGGAGAATCTTCAGAGTAGTGTCATCATTGTAAAATCATGTTCTGCATGAGTTTAATGACCTTACGCTCGAAACCTGTCATGCCTTAGACACTCGAGGCATTCCTCGGCGAAGGCCAATATGACAATCTCTCCAACTACGACTGGAGAATCTTCAGAGTAGTGTCATCATGGTAATGACTGTACAGATGCAAGCATCAAGTAAGTCCCCACCAATCCTATACCACTGCCTCTGGCATCCGGTACTCCATCCAAAGCTAGGATCCACATGAGTATAAATCTCAAAAATTTGGACACGATCCATCGCTCTTGTCCGCACTTGCTGGAATCCCATAAGCCAAATCTGTAGAAATCCTGCAGATGATGATAGTCTTTGGGTAACCTAATCGCAACATCGTCACCTCTTCCAAGGTCTCATCAATCCTATAAGGATAACCCAAAGTCTTAATACTATATCCCAAGTCTCTTGCATGCATGCTCTGATACCAAAAAGTGTAGCGACCCAACCCGGATACACTACCTAATCAGAGTTTAAGAGCATAATTAAGCATGCATAAAATAAATCGCTGCGAAAGACTTAAATAAAAGCATACCGACAGAATACAACCGCTTAAACAAATTCGATTATACAACCCAATCGAATAAATAAGCCTAAGGGCAAAACCTACAGCTAATCCTGCTGTCTCCTGGTGCTCGATCCTACACCTACACCTGCCCCGTCGAATGGGGTGTCCAGATACACAAAAAAGACTGGACGTGAGCTCTAAGCTCAATACGAAAGCACGGGTAAAACATACAAATATGATGCATGCAAATGACACGGTATACATATCTGGGATAACTGTATACAACTGCTCAATAATGGCGCGTAGGAAATGAGTGGTACAACCCGGGGAGCAAACCCTGCGTACATTGCTCATTCCTAATGGACGTAGACCGTGTCTTCCAGATGTCAGTGCCGGCTAACCCGTTGGTCGCAGGGATCTCGACATCAATCGTACGAACAGGGCTGAGCGGCCCTACATGGCTCATCTCAAAAGATGCACAGGCACAATAAGATATGCACATGCTGCATAATAATATGACACACAAATGCAACATATAAGAATGCAAAACCCGCTGGCTATCTCAGTCAGTACATACGTACCTTTCTACAGGCAGTCCTAGCAGTCCCACTCTAGGTTCCAAGCCTATCATCAACTCTACAATGCAAATACCCATGCATCATTAATTACGCTCTAAAAGCCTTAATTAAGCTATTGCATATTCCTAAATAATTTAAGGATACCATAGCTATACCTGCGCCTATCGTCAGCCCGCTGATGGCAATTGCCTCAAAACTAGGCCACAGCTGCACTACGACGCCTGGATCGCTATGCCACATCCGGAATTCCCATAGGATGCCTAGAACTTTCTAGATCTGAGTTAGAAGGCTTAGGAATCGAGAGAGAAGAGAGAAAAGGTTCGAGTTGAAATGAACCCTCGGACCCTCTATTTATAGACACGGAACGGAACGTCCGTTCTCCATCGTTGCGTCCGTTCTGCCGAACGTTGCGTCCATTCCTCTTTGTTGCTTCCGATGTCCCATCAAGTGAGTAAGCAATGACGTCATCTTGCTGACGTCACGGATGACATCAGTAGGCTAGAACGTTGCTTCCGATCCTGGTCACCCTTCGGGCCATTTTCGATCATTTTGAATCCATTTTCGAAGTCCGTTAACCCAACAGAAATTTAATTAATCATGTATTAATAATTCAAAACATGATCACATGATTAATATAGTCATTAATCGTTAATTACGGATATGGGTCACTACATTCTCCCCCCCCCCCCCCTAAAAGATTTCGTCCTCGAAATCTAGGGTAAACCTCGAGAACATACTAGAGACATTTGCCTGAGTGTCTGGTCGAAATAGCTTCCGACAAACTCAGCCTCTTGTCAAATTCCCTGAAAGCTCCATTAATGCTGAACCGCATTAACATTCTCCCAACTGAAGATTACTGCACTATTGGTCGACAGTCAAACTTTCTTGGCGCTAATGTATCACAACACTGATACGTCTTCCATACTGACCACGATCTCTCTGATCATGAAAGATACAAACTCCCACTTGATCGAGATCATCGTCCCAAGAGAAATCTTAGACTGACGAAGACCAAGTCAAAACCTGACCAACTTACGACATTCGTCGAATCACTAATCGAATCTAACCATCTAATGGTTCCAAAAATTCTATGTGCTTAACACCTCTAGTCAGGAAACACCATTCCCAACACTGTGTTGACACAATAAATCCCAAATTTCTCCTCGAGAGAGTCTAGTTAACACAAAGTCATACTTCAACATAACTGCTTATCACAATTCCCAGACTGGTCATCATTCCCATGCCCTACTGAAGCGAACGAGCTTCCCAAGCAATCACTGGGAACTCAGACCATCCAGTCTAGTACCAATCATAGTTCATGTTTCTTAGTATAACTCAGCACTGTGCCCTGATGAAAACTATCATCGCTCGTCAATAATGACGCTAAGTCATCTCCTAGCCATTGGCCTGCGAAGCCACGCATACACTGCAATAGAAGTCATCACACCTCTGATGATCTACATCATCTCGACCATAAGTAATTCACCCATGAATTCCAATTGATGACATCTTTCTGATAGTTATACATACTCGCAATCACTGTACACACCAAGACTAAGGCAAGATCCCACCAATTTGCTCGACTGGGATATTCCACAGTGCACAGACATATGAAAACGCTTCCTATTCTGTCTCGGAACTCAACAGTTACTACACTTAGTATTACTCATCACGGAGTCTCTGATGATACCATCATTGCTCGTCCCAACCTCCCAAGGTTGAACATAAAGATCCTGGAAACTAAATCTTAACGGATTCTTCAGAGTCCAATCACTCCTTTTGCTGAACGTATCAGCCTTAGCACTGAAAAGACGAAGATTCCTGACAAACACGTCATCCATGGAAAATCGCAATCTTACAAAGTCTTCCAATCCAACAGCAATTGTCATTGGATACTAAGTCGACCACCGACTTCTCAGTCATCTTAATAACATCGCGCACCACACGCTAAAAATTAGCGACACACCTTATTGGATCTCGAGAACTAGTTTCCAGCTAATGTCACATCTCAGGATCAGACAAATGATGTCAATACGAGTACACAATTCTCGTTGGATCTCAAACCCAATGGTATACTAAGACATCATCACAAGAACACTATCCAATGAGCTACCAATTCCTTTGCTTGTTTTCACTGTCAAGTTATCTCTTAACTTGACCATACAAGTCCAATTGCAATCGTCCCCGATTACAGCAATTCCAAATTATTCGTCTCCGGCAATCCTAGAGACTCTAAATCATCCAAATTGTCGAATGCTCTGAGACTGTACCAAGTACTCATCTCCTAAGCACTAATCGAAAGTACTACCCCAAGTATTTCTTAATTGCTACACCCCGATCAACACTGATTGGCCCAACCAATCGAACTCGTTGATCTACTTAGACTCACGCTCATTAGATCAGACCACCACTGATCATCTAAACCTATGTGGTTCAATCAATAACCATGACTCAGCTGCCACGAAGAACTATTTCCAAATACTTGGAATATCCAAATCGCTCTGGTTTCAACACACCCATACTTGATAACCAGAAAATAGCTATTAGTAGCCTATCGACACAATCTCGTGTCTTACTACTGACAACTGCCTCGTATAATGAACTTAATCAACCTAACTCTGACAGAGTTAGCCAATTGCCACTAGTATTCATTAGCACAAATCCCTATGCCACCTTAGCACTACCAATTGTTGTCTTGTTCACCCAAGGCAAACATCAAGACGAACTGAGCCCAAGATTCGCATCGCGATCTATCAACCTAGACTACTCCCATCTCATGGAAAATCCTATGCTCAACCTCTGAAAATATCAGACAGTACTTAGCGCAAATACTAGACTCACTATCTTTGCCTCGCTTATTCGGGATGAACATCACGGCTCGTCAAGTCCAAGAATCATAACTAATGAATCCCAAAGATTCTCACAATCTTAGGACACACTTTTGATTATATCCCTTGCTAAGATTGTGCAACAATTCAAGACTGAGGTAGCTTACCACGATATCCCACCTGGACAACCACCAAGGTTTCATGGGTATACGTCATGCTTCCCTTTCATCTCAAATAGTTCTGTACAATCCTCAACATCTGATATAATCCAGCACTGATGAAGTCAATCATCATGAAGCAATTATCCTAGTCGAGTCGAAGTCTCGAAACAGTATCTCATCCAATATCTTGGATGACTCCTATCGCAGGGAAACCCTAACCATAGTCTGATGACAACCCTTAGTCATTGCTGGTAGAAATCCATCCACCTACTAGATCCACATGTCTAGCAGTAACCCAAAGTTTAAAACCTATCTGCTCAGAGTACACACTCGTCAAGGAAATCCCTCCAAGACTGGTTCTCATAGCAGAATACTCAACCTATATCACTGGCACACCAGACGATATCGAACCGTCGATATCAAACCTGATATCTAATCCAAGGTCATAACCTGTTGTGACTGTCGCCAAATCCCTAGACTGATTAGCGTTCCCACCGCCAATCTCCTGAAGCACAAGGCTCCCAAGTAACGCTGGCATAGGGTCGCACCCCATCACGTCTAGTCATGGTCATAGTCCACAATGCTCGGCATATACTGGACCTGGTATCCCGATGAAAATCCATCATCACAAGTCTCAACCTAACAAAGGTCAGACAGCCTATTGTTCTAAGGAAACAACCTAGAACAAAGACCAAATGTTCTAAACCGAACAATATTTCCATGCCTCTAGATGAATCACCTCATTACTGGCACTAACTTAGTCCACTGACTAACTAGGTTAATCCTTGGAAAATGCCTAGACTAACCACAAGTCAAACAGTCACAGTCGGCCCACAAAAATCCCATGAGCTACAATAGTTGAACACTAATCAACTAAAACCAAGCCAAACTTAGAAAAATCACTTGCAATCATTCACGAATTGCTGAATTAATAAAACAGGTATCATTGCTTCAAGTTATGTATAATTCTCTTTATTACAATCTCATGTAATACAATTACAGTATTCAAAATACAATGAAATGTACAACCGGACTTGAAATGATACAACCATAATATGATGATTCATTACAACTGAAATACTATTTACAACTTCAATAATACAGTATTTAAATCATCGTACAAGTCTTTATTTCTTGAGCATGAAGCTTCTAATCGACACATGCATCGATGCAAGCGTACTCCAGCTCGACTCTCTTGGAATCTCGTCCTGCCAAGACTTCCGAAGAAATTAACTCAAGCTCGCTAACAAGTTATGCTCTGCGTCAGTGCCTATCAGTAGACCTCTTCTGCTCACGATCTACCGTCAACTTTCTTCTTGTAACTAAATCATGCTTTTGAACATGAAGTTTTCCGTTGCCTACCAAAAGCATTTATACAAGCATATCGGCAAAACCATGTTCTGCATGAGTTTAATGACCTTACGCTCAAAACCTATCATGCCTTAGACACTCGAGGCATTCCTTGGCAAAGGTCAATATGACAATCTCTCCAACTACAACTGGAGAATCTTCAGAGTAGTGTCATCATGCTAATGACTGTACAGATGCAAGCATCAAGTAAGTCCCCACCAATACTATACCACTGCCTCTGGCATCCGGTACTCCATCCAAAGCTAGGATCCACATGAGTAGAAATCTCGAAAACTCGGACACGATCCATCGCTCCTGTCCGCACTTGCTGGAATCCCATAAGCCAAATCTTTAGAAATCCTGCAGATGATGATAGTCTTCGGGTAACCTAATCGCCTCATCGTCACCTCTTCCAAGGTCTCATCAATCCAATAAGGATAACCCAAAGTCTTAATACTATATCCCAAGTATCTTGCATGCATGCTCTGATACCAAAAAGTGTAGCGATCCAACCCTGATACACTACCTAATCAGAGTTTAAGAGCATAATTAAGCATGAATAAAATAAATCGATGCGGAAGACTTAAATAAAAGCAGACCGACAGAATACAACCGGTTAAACAAATTCGATTATACAACCCAATCGAATAAATAAGCCTAAGGGCAAAACCTACAGCTAATCCTGATGTCTTCACTGGTCACTGGCTACTCTAAGCTCCTGGTGCTCGATCCTGCACCTACACCTGCCCCGTCGAATGGGGTGTCTAGATACACAAAAAAGACTGAACGTGAGCTCTAAGCTCAATACGAAAGCACGGGTAAAGCATACAAATATGATGCATGCAAATGACAGGGTATCCATATCTGGGATAACAGTATACAACTGCTCAGTAATGGCGCCTAGGACATGAGTGGTACAACCCGGGGAGCAAACCCTACGTACACTGCTCATTCCTAATGGACGTAGACCGTGTCTTCCAGATTCCAGTGCCGGCTAACCCGTCGGTCGCGGGGCGCTCGACATCAACCGTCCGAACAGGGCTGAGTGGCCCTACATGGCTCATCTCAAAAGATGGACAGACACAATATGATATGCACATGCTGCATAATAATATGACACATAAATGCAACATATAAGCATGCAAAACCCGCTGGCTATCTCAGTCAGTACTTACGTACCTTTCTACAGGCAGTCCTAGCAGTCCCACTCTAGGTTCCAAGCCTATCATCAACTCTATAATGCAAATACCCATGCATCATTAATTACGCTCTAAAAGCCTTAATTAAGCTATTGCATACTTCTAAATAATTTAAGGAGATCATAGCTATACCTGCGTCCATCGTCAGCCCGCTGATGGCAATTGCCTCAAAACTAGGCCACAGCTCCGCTACGATGCTTGGATCGCTATGCCACTTTCGGAATTCCCATATGATGCCTAGAACTCCCTAGATCTGAGTTAGAACTCTTAGGAATCGAGAGAGAAGAGAGGAAAGGTGCGAGTTGAAATGAACCCTCGGACCCTCTATTTATAGACACGGAACGGAACGTCCGTTCTCCATCGTTGCGTCCGTTCTGCCGAACGTTGCGTTCGTTCCTATTCGTTGCTTCCGATGTCCCATCAAGTGCATAAGCAATGATGTCATCTTGCTGACATCACGGATGATATCAGTAGGCCAGAACGTTGCTTCCGATCATGAACGTTTCTTCCGATCCTGGTCACACTTTGGGCCATTTTCGATCATTCTGAATCCATTTTTGAAGTCCGTTAAACCAACAAAAATTTCCTTAATCATGTATTAATAATTCAAAACATGATTACACGATTAATATAGTAATTAATCGTTAATTACGGATACGGGTCACTACATTCTCCCCCCCCCCTTTTAAAAGAGTTCGTCCTCGAAATCTAGGGTAAACCTCGACAACATACTAGAGACACTTGCCTGAGTGTCTGGTCGAAATAGCTTCCAACAAACTCAGACTCTTGTCAAATTCCCTGAAATCTCCATTAATGCTGAACCGCATTAATATTCTCCCAACTGAAGATTACTGCGCTACTGGTCGACAGTCAAAATTTGTTGGTGCTAATGTATCACAACACTGATACGTCTTCCATACTGACCACGATCTCTCTGATCATGAAAGATACCAACTCCCACTTGATCGAGATCATCGTCCCAAGAGAAATCTTAGACTGACGAAGACCAAGTCAAAACCTGACTAGCTTTTGACATTCGTCGAATCACTAATCGAATCTAACCATCTAATGGTTCCAAAAATTCTCTATGCTTAACACCTCTAGTCAGGAAACACCATTCCCAACACTGTTTTGACACAATAAATCCCGAATTTCTCCTCGAGAGAGTCTAGTTAACACAAAGTCATACTTCAACATAACTGCTTATCATAATTCCCAGACTGGTCATCCTTCTCATGCCCTACCGAAGCGAACGAGCTTCCCAAGCAATCACTTGGAACTCAGACCATCCAGTCTAGTACCAATCACATTTCATGTTTCTTAGTATAACTCAGCATTGTGCCCTGATGAAAACTATCATCGCTCGTCAATAATGACGCTAAGTCATCTCCTAGCCATTGGCCTGCGAAGCCACGCATACACTGCAATAGAAGTCATCACACCTCTGATGATCTACATCATCTCGACCATAAGTTATTCACCCATGAATTCCAATTCATGACATCCTCCTAATAGTTATACATACTCGCAATCACTGTACACACCAAGACTAAGGCAAGATCCCACCAATATTCTCGACTGGGACATTCCACAGTGCACAGACATATGTAAACGCTTCCTATTCTGCCTCGGAACTCGACAGTTACTGCACTTAGTATTACTCATCACGGAGTCTCTGATGATATCATCATTGCTCGTCCCAACCTCCCAAGGTTGAACATAAAGTTCCTGGAAACTAAATACCAACAGATTCTTCAGAGTCCAATCACTCCTTTGCTGAACGTATCAGCCTTAGCACTGAAAAGACGAAGATTCCTGACAAACACGTCATCCATGGAAAATCGCAATCTTACAAAGTCTTCCAATCCAACAGCAATTGTCGTTGGATACTAAGTCGACCACCGACTTCTCAGTCATCTTAATGACATCGCGCACCACATGCTAAAAATTAGCGACACACCCTATTGGATCTCGAGAACTAGTTCCCAGCTAATGTCACATCTCAGGATCAGACAAATGATGTCAATACGAGTACACAATTCACGTTGGATCTCAAACCCAATGGTATACTAAGACATCATCACAAGAACACTATCCAATGAGCTACCAATTCCTTTGCTTGTTTCCACTGTCAAGTTATCTCTTAACTTGACCATACAAGTCTAATTGCAATCGTCCCCAATTACAGCAATTCCAAATTATTCGTCTTCGGCAATCCTAGAGACTCTAAATCATCCAAATTATTGAATGCTTTGAGACTGTACCAAGTACTCATCTCCTAAGCACTAATAGAAAGTACTACCCCGAGTATTTCTTAATTGCTACACCCCGATCAACACTGATTGGCCCAACCAATCGAACTCATTGATCTACTTAGGCTCGCACTCATCAGATCAGACCACCACTGATCATCTAAACCTATGTGGCTCAATCAATAACAATGACTCAGGTGCCACGAAGAACTATTTCCAAACACTTGGAATACCCAAATTGCTCTAGTTTCAACACACCCATACTTGATAACCAGAAAATAGCTATTAGTAGCCTATCGACACAATCTCATGCCTTACTACTGGCAGCTGCCTCGTATAATGAACTTAATCAACCTAACTCTGACAGAGTTAGCCAATTGCCACTAGTAGTCATTAGCACAAATCCCTATGCCACCTTAGCACTACCAATCGTTGTCTTGTTCACCCAAGACAAACATCAAGACGAACTGAGCCCAAGATTCGCATCGCGATCTATCAACCTAGAATACTCCCATCTCATGGAAAATCCTACGCTCAACCTCTGAAAATATCAGACAGTGCTTAGCGCAAACACTGGACTCACTATCTTTGCCTCGCTAATTCGGGATGAACGCCACGGCTCGTCAAGTCCAAGAATCATAACTAACGAATCCCAAAGATTCTCACAATCTTAGGACACACTCCTGATTATATGCCTCGCTAAGATTGTGCAACAATTCAAGACTGAGGTAGCTTACCACGATAACCCACTTGGAAAACACCAAGGTTTCATGAGTATACGTCAAGCTTCCCTTTCATCTCAAATAGTTCTGTACAATCCTCAACATCTGATATAATCCAGCACTGATGAAGTCAATCATCATGAAGCAATTATCCTAGTCGAGTCAAAGTCTCGAAACAGTATCTCATCCAATATCTTGGATGACTCCTATCGCAGGGAAACCCTAACCATAGTCTGATGACAACCCTTAGTCATTGCTGGTAGAAATCCATCCACCTACTAGATCCACATGTCTAGCAGTAACCCAAAGTTTAAAACCTATCTGCTCAGAGTACACACTCATCAAGAAAATCCCTCCAAGACTGGTTCTCATAGCAAAATACTCAACATATATCTCTGGCACACCAGACGATATCGAACCGTCGATATCAAACCTGATATCTAATCCAAGGTCATACCCTGTTGTGACTGTCGCCAAATCCCTAGATTGAGTAGCCTTCCCACTGCCAATCTCCTGAAGCACAAGGCTCCCAGGCAACGCTGGCATAAGGTCGCGCCCCATCACGTCTATTCATGGTCATAGTCCACAAATCTCGACATATACTGGACCTGGTATCCCGATGAAAATCCATCATCACAAGTCTCAACCTAACGAAGGTCAGACAGCCTACTGTTCTAAGGAAACAACCTAGAACAAAGCCCAAATGTTCTAAACCGAACAATATTTCCATGCCTCCAGATGAATCACCTCATTACCGGCACTACCTTAGTCCACTGACTAACTAGGTTAATCCTAGGAAAACGTCTAGACTAACCGCAAGTCAAACAGTCACAGTCGGCCCACTCAAATCCCATGAGCTACAATAGTTGAACACTAATCAACTAAAACCAAGCCAACCTTAGAAAAATCACTTGCAATAATTTACGAATTGCTGAATTAATAAAACATGTATCATTGCTTCAAGTTATGTACAATTCTCTTATTACAATCCCATGTAATACAATTACAGTATTCAAATTACAATGAAATGTACAACCGGACTTGAAATGACACAACCATAATATGATGATTCATTACAACTGAAATACTGTTTACAACTACAACAATACAGTATTTAAATCATCGTACAAGTCTTCATTTCTTGAGCATGAAGCTTCTAATCGACACATGCATTGATGCAAGCGTACTCCAACTCGACTATCTCGGTATCTCGTCCTGCCAAGACTTCCAAAGAAATTAACTCGATCTCGCTAACCAGTTATGCTCTGCGTCAGTGCCTGTCAGTCGACCTCTTCTGCTCACGATCTACCGTCAGCTTTCTTCTTGTAACCAAACCATGCTTTTGAACATGAAGTTTCCCTTATGCCTACCAAAAGCATTGATACAAGCATACCGGAAAAACCATGTTCTGCATGAGTTTAATGACCTTACGCTCAAAACTTGTCATGCCTTAGACACTCGAGGCATTCCTTGGCGAAGGTCAATATGACAATCTCTCCAACTACGACTGGAGAATCTTCAGAGTAGTGTCATCATGGTAATGACTGTACAGATGCAAGCATCAAGTAAGTCCCCACCAATCCTATACCACTTCCTCTGGCATCTGGTACTCAATCCAAAGCTAGGATCCACATGAGTAGAAATCTCGAAAACTCGGACACGATCCATCGCTCCTGTCCGCACTTGCTGGAATCCCATAAGCCAAATCTTTAGAAATCCTGCAGATGATTATAGTCTTCGGGTAACCTAATCGCCGCATTGTCACCTTTTCCAAGGTCTCATCAATCCTATAAGGATAACCCAAAGTCTTAATACTATATCCCAAGTCTCTTGCATGCATGCTCTGATACCAAAACGTGTAGCGACCCAACCCGGATATACTACCTAATCAGAGTTTAAGAGCATAATTAAGCATGCATAAAATAAATCGCTGTGGAAGACATAAATAAAAGCAGACCGGCAGAATACAACCGGTTAAACAAATTTGATTATACAACCCAATCGAATAAATAAGCCTAAGGGCAAAACCTACAGCTAATCCTGCTGTCTTCACTGGTCAATGGCTACTCCAAGCTCCTGGTGCTCGATCCTGCACCTACACCTGCCCCGTCGAATGGGGTGTCCAGATACACAAAAAAGACTGGACGTGAGCTCTAAGCTCAATAGGAAAGCACGGGTAAAGCATACAAATATGATGCATGCAAATGATAAGGTATCCATATCTGGGATAACAGTATACAAGTGCTCAGTAATGGCGCCTAGGACATGAGTGGTACAACTCGGCGAGCAAACCCTTTGTACACTGCTCATTCCTAATGGACGTAGATCGTGTCTTCCAGATTCCAGTGCCGGCTAACCCGTCGGTCGCGGGGCGCTCGACATCAACCGTCCGAACAGGGCTGAGCGGCCCTACATGGCTCATCTCAAAAGATGGACAGGCACAATATGATATGCACATGCTCATAATAATATGACACACAAATGCAACATATAAGCATGCAAAACCCGTTGGCTATCTCAGTCAGTACTTACGTACCTTTCTACAGGCAGTCCTAGCAGTCCCACTCTAGGTTCTAAGCCTATCATCAACTCTACAATGCAAATACCCATGCATCATTAATTACGCTCTAAAAGCCTTAATTAAGCTATTGCATACTCCTAAATAATTTAAGGAGATCATAGCTATACCTACGTCCATCGTCAGCCCACTGATGGCAATTACCTCAAAACTAGGCCACAGCTCCGCTACGATGCCTGGATCGCTATGCCACTTCCAGAATTCCCATAGGATGCCTAGAACTCCCTAGATCTGAGTTAGAATGCTTAGGAATCGAGAGAGAAGAGAGGAAAGGTGCGAGTTGAAATGAACCCTCGGACCCTCTATTTATAGACACGGAACGGAACGTGAATTCTCCATCGTTGTGTCCGTTCTACCGAACGTTGTGTCCATTCCTATTCGTTGCTTCCGATGTCCCATCTAGTGCATAAGCAATGATGTCATCTTGCTGACATCACGGATGACATCAGTAGGCCAGAACGTTGCTTCCGATCATGAACGTTTCTTCCGATCCTGGTCACTCTTCGGGCCATTTTCGATCATTCTGAATCCAATTTTGAAGTTCGTTAACCCAAAAAAATTTCCTTAATCATGTATTAATAATTCAAAACATGATCACATGATTAATATAGTAATTAATCGTTAATTATGGATACGGGTCACTACATTCTTCCCCCCCCCCCCCCCAAAAAGATTTCGTCCTCGAAATCTAGGGTAAACCTCGAGAACATACTAGAGACACTTGCCTGAGTGTCTGGTCGAAATAGCTTCCGACAAACTCAGACTCTTGTCAAATTCCCTGAAAGCTCCATTAATGCTGAACCGCATTAAAATTCTCCCAACTGAAGATTACTGCGCTACTGGTCGACAGTCAAAACTTGTCGGCGCTAATGTATCACAACACTGATACGTCTTCCATACTGACCACGATCTCTCTGATCATGAAAGATACCAACTCCCACTTGATCAAGATCATCGTCCCAAGAGAAATCTTAGACTGACGAAGACCAAGTCAAAACCTGACTAGCTTACGACATTCGTCGAATCACTAATCGAATCTAACCATCTAATGGTTCCAAAAATTCTCTATGCTTAACACCTCTAGTCAGGAAACACCATTCCCAACACTGTGTTGACACAATAAATCCAGAATTTCTCCTCGAGAGAGTCTAGTTAACACAAAGTCATACTTCAACATAACTGCTTATCACAATTCCCAGACTGGTCATCCTTCTCATGCCCTACCGAAGCGAACGAGCTTCCCAAGCAATCACTTGGAACTCAGACCATCCAGTCTAGTACCAATCACATTTCATGTTTCTTAGTATAACTCAGCACTGTGCTGTTGGAAAACTGGCGGTCAGATCAATCACGATTGATACCCGGTGCAGCGGAAGTTTAAAATTTTTGTTATGGAACAATTCCATAGTGTGGGTATCAACCGTTCAACGATTAAATTATTGTGTGTGTAAAATTTAAATAACAGTTATTAAATTTTACCTCCAATCTCGCAACGAGATTAATGGACACCAACAGATTTGATCTGCTCTTGTTGTCTCTCCCTGGAACCGATGAACTCCTTCAATCAGGTCCACGAACAGAGGTTTAATCCCTCTGATAGATTGCACTAGAAAATCTATCAGAAGTTTTCTGCGAAGAGATTACACGAATCTGATTCGTTATTCCTGACCGCGATTCAAAATCACAGACCGGAATTTTCTCGGGCAGAGGGGGAGGGGTCGGCCGAAATTTTCTTTTAGAGAGACTAGGGTTTTCGATTTTTGCTCTCAAAATTATGACCTGTTGTGTGTAATTTCTGTACTGAAATAATTTATTTATAATGCAGGCCACTAACACCTTAGGGCCCATTAGTCATAAGCTGGGGCCCGACAAGCAAAGCCCGCTCGTTCAGAAATTAATATAAAATTCATCGTGACTCCGATTGATGAACTGATTTCACCAATGTGCACAGAAACCATTTCTGCACATTTTAAAGTCAAAATAAATTTTCCTGAATCCGAATTCAGTGGTTTCCAAAAATGTCCATCCCTATGTCATTTTAGGAAATCCTACTCCCTTACTCTTATTTAAGAAGTCCAACTCCTTAGTTCATTAAATTTAACTCTTTAAATTTAACTATCTCAACGGGGATTAAAACTCCATTACACTGTGTGACCCTCAATGGTTCAGGGATACAGCTAGCCGTGGGCTCACAACTCCTTGTGACTCGGAACAACACTTTCCGACTTGCCCAACGAATCATGGTAAAGCGCCTAGCAACATCGCCCCATGATTCCCTAGGTATCACTGATAGTGCCTACAAGAACCAGTAGATTTTGGTTAGCGTACAGTACGGTCCCTTCATCCATATATCCCGATCGAATCAACAACCATTGGTATATCGAGAGTCGCTCAAGATTCGATAACTAATGCAATACATCTTGAAGATCAAATTAGTGACATCGCATGTGCTACTAAGAAACCATTTCTTAAATCACATCAATTACTCTGGCCAGAGATTTATCACACTAATATCTCCTCAGATCGCATAGGATATCCACACTCGCAAGTATGTGGTGAATCCTTGACAACAATGCATTGACTCCTATATGTGTCGTAACTGTACCCAATCTCGACACCTGATGACCCCCTCAGAGTCGGTAAACGAGTCAAAGCACAGTACTAGCATGTAGAGTCTCCATGATGTTTCAAGTCGTAAGGACTAATGGTGTACAACCAAAACCGCGGACTTTATCCACTCGATAAGTGATAACCACTTGGAAAGTCCGGATAGGGTAGTTCGATTATTCATCCTATGAATATCCATTTGCATGCTTCGAACATCTCCATGTTCCCTACCAATGAAACGTGGTACTCCGCATCGCAAATGCTAGTCTCAAACTCGAGCGATCCTTATCCTTATTATCGGACGGCTCAATCGATTAGGAACGGTTTTTAGAATATACAGTGACTATAAGATGTATTTCATGATAGACATCTCCATGTTCTACCACATCTTACATACACTATAGTATATTCAAGGTCTTTATCAAAACAACAATAGTATATCACAATATAACAATATGAAGTAATATAAAGTCATTGCCATAAAAGTGTAAATAATATTAAACAAAAGATTGTTTATACAAAGAGTCATCAAAGCCCATAGCCACACAGTTGGCTCACTGGGCACCCACTCTTACAATCTCCCACTTGCCCTATAGCCAACTAGTCATACTACGTAGACCCATTGCTTCGCGATGTTTGTCAAACAATGGTCCTGGCAAGGGCTTAGTAAGCGGATCAGCGATATTGTCTGCAGAGGCCACTCGTTCGACAATGATGTCTCCTCTTTCCACAATCTCCCGGATTATGTGGTATTTCCTCAGTACGTGTTTGGATCTTTGATGAGACCTTGGTTCCTTTGCTTGAGCAACGGCACCCGTGTTGTCGCAGTACACCGGGACTGGACCAACAAATTCAGGAATGACGCCCAACTCTTGGACGAAATTCCTCATCCAAACGGCCTCTTTAGCAGCAGCTGATGCTGCAATGTATTCAGCCTCAGTGGTGGAATCCGTTGTGGTGTCCTGCTTGGAACTCTTCCAAGAGACAGCACCGCCATTGAGCATGAACACAAATCCAGAGGTTGACTTCGAGTCATCCACATCACTTTGGAAGCTAGAGTCGGTATAGCCTTCCAATTTGAGTTCTCGTCCTCCATAAACCATGAACATATTCTTAGTCCTTCGCAAGTACTTAAGAATGTCCTTCACGGCTTTCCAATGCATTTGACCAGGATTAGACTGATATCTGCTCGTGACACTCAGAGCAAATGCTACATCCGGTCTGGTAGATATCATCCCATACATGATACTACCTATAGCTGACGCATATGGTACATGTGTCATATTCTCTATCTCTTCATCAGTCTTGGGACACATAGACTTGGATAGAGAAACTCCATGACACATGGGTAGATGTCCTCTTTTGGACCCATCCATTGAAAACCGTTTCAATATGGTATCGATGTAGGTTGATTGAGTGAGTCCTATCATTCTCTTAGACCTATCTCTATAGATCTGTATCCCAAGAATGTAAGATGTCTCTCCCAAATCCTTCATCGAAAATCTACCTGATAACCATATCTTTGTTGACTGCAACATCCCTACATCATTCCCAATGAGTAGGATGTCATCAACATAAAGTACTAAGAATGTCACAGCATCCTTAACTACTTTCTTGTACACGCACGGTTCCTCCGGGTTCTTGATGAAACCAAAATCTTTTATTGTTTCATCAAATTTCTGGTTCCAACTTCTTGATGCTTGTTTTAGACCATAAATTGATCTCTGAAGCTTGCATACCTTATGCTCGCTTCCCATGGATGTGAACCCCTCAGGCTGCTTCATATAGATTTCCTCCTTAATGTCTCCATTAAGAAAAGCAGTCTTCACATCCATTTGCCATATCTCATAGTCATACCATGCAGCTATGGCAATTAGGATTCTTATGGACTTGAACATTGCAACTGGTGAAAAGGTTTCGTCATAGTCAACTCCTTGCCTTTGAGTATAACCTTTAGCCCCCAATCGCGCCTTGTAGGTCAATACCTTACCATCAGGCCCAAGCTTTCTTTTGTAGATCCATTTACACCCTATCGGAACAATTCCATCGGGAGGATCTACTAAAGACCAAACTTGGTTTGTATGCATCGAATCCAATTCTGACTGCATAGCTTCAAGCCATAAATTCGAATCCGCATCAGAAATTGCTTCCTTGAAGTTTCTTGGATCACATCCAATGTCGGGTTCATCTTGATCCCCTTCAAGAAGAAGACCATATCGAACTGGAGGTCTAGAAGTCCTTTCGGATCTTCTAGGTGCAGGCGTGTCCAGCAATGGTTCCTGAGGTGTAGGATCGTTATTTTGTATTTTGGGTTCTTCTCGAACTTCTTCGAGTTCCATCATCTCGCCTTTCTTATCCAATAAGAACTCCTTCTCCAAGAAGGTGGCATTCCTAGAAACAAACACCTTTGTTTCAGCAAGATAATAGAAATAATATCCGATTGAATTCTTCGGATACCCTACAAAATAACATAAGCTGGATCGACTATCCAACTTATCTCCCACTGTCCGCTTCACGTAAGCAGGACATCCCCAAATCCTCAAGTACGAATACTTAGGAGCTTTGCCATTCCATAACTCGTATGGTGTTTTGTCCACTGCTTTAGTGTGGACGTTGTTCAACAACAATACCGCCGTTTCAAGCGCATAGCCCCAAAACGAAGGTGGAAGCTCAGTGAAGCTCATCATAGATCGAACCATGTCCAACAAAGTTCGATTACGACGCTCCGATACACCATTAAGCTGTGGTGTCATAGGAGGAGTCCACTGAGAGAGAATCCCATTCTCTTTCAGATAGTCCAAAAACTCGGTACTCAAGTATTCTCCACCTCGATCCGATCGAAGTGCTTTAATACTTTTACCTAGCTTGTTTTCTACTTCAGCCTTGAATTCTTTGAACTTTTCAAATGCTTCAGACTTATATTTCATTAAATATAAATACCCATACCTTGAATAATCATCAGTAAAGGTAATGAAGTAGGTGTGGCCATGTTGAGTCCCTACTCTAAATGGACCACAAACATCTGTATGGATCAAATCCAACAGATTCTGACTACGCTCAGGTTTCCCCTTAAAAGGAGATTTAGTCATTTTTCCTTTTAGGCAGGATTCACAAGTAGGTAGAGAGTTAATATCAGACATATCAAACATGCCCTCTCCCACTAGCTTGTTCATCCTCCTTGAGGAAATATGACCTAGTCTAGCGTGCCAAAGGTTTGCCGGGTTTTGACTATCGATTTTCCTTTTGTTTGTTGTCGCCGGTTTGTCAATACAATTCACTGGAACGTCTTTTAGTTTTAAATTGTATAGATCGTTTTCAAGTTGTCCATTTCCAATTAAACATTCATTCTTGTAAATATTGCAAATCCCATTCACAAAATTACAAGAATAACCATCTCTATCAAGCATAGAAATAGAAATAATGTTTTTAATTAAATCTGGCACAAATAAAACATCTCTCAACAATAATTTAAAACCATTCTGCAAAATCAAACAAACATCTCCAATGGCCGTAGCTTCAACTCTGGAACCATTCCCGAGCCTCAGCTGGGTCTCACCCATTCTAAGCCTGCGACTTCTTGTCATCACCTGCAAATCATTGCAAATGTGAGATCCACATCCGGTATCCAATACCCAAGAAGTTGTATTAAGTGACATGTTTATTTCGATATAGAACATACCCTTTGCAGTTCCTAACTGCTCAAGATACTCCTTGCAGTTGCGCTTCCAATGACCCGGCTTCTTGCAGTAATGGCAAACATCCTTGGATTTTCCATTGTTTGAAGCCTTTGTCTTTTGCTTCTTCTCGGGCTCGACTTTCTTGGGTGGGGTAGAACGTTTCTTGCCCTTCATACTTGGCCCCTTCTTAGCAGAAGATGAGGAGCCCACCAAGAAAGCTGGCTTATCCTTCTTAAGTGTGGATTCATATGTAACGAGCATATTGACCATCTCTTCAAGGGTGGCCTCTATCTTGTTCATATTAAAATTTATCACAAATCCATCAAATGAAGAAGGAAGAGACAGAAGCAATAAATCCACATTGAGTTCATGCTCCAACACCAAATCTAGGGTCGCCAACTTCTGTATGAGCCAAATCACTCGTACCCCATGATCACGGACCGAAGTCCCTTCACGCATGCGGCACGTCATCAACTCCTTAACAGTAGCGAACCTTTCAGCCCTCGACTGAGCCCCAAAAAGTTCCTTGAGTTGCGTGTGAATGTCAGCAGCATTCACCGTGTCCTCAAATCGCCTCTGGAGTTCATCAGACATCGAGGCTTGCATATAGCATTTGGTCTTGATGTCATGGTCACACCATGCATCAAGTTTGGCCAATTCCTCCGGACTTATGTCAGCTGGTGCTTCCTTCGGAGGTGCTTTCTCTAACACGTAGAGCATTTTCTCCGAAGTTAAGACAATCTTCAACTTCCGGAACCATTCCGTATAGTTGGCGCCAGTCAACTTGTTTTGTTCGAGGATCGAGAATAATGGATTTCGCGAATTCATTGTATGAAATACTGAAAAGAAAAACAGACATATATCAATGATTGTTTAACAATTTACTAAGACATAAAATAGGCGAATTTGATTTTATGAATCTCACTCCCACTATTTTAACGATTTCACCACCCTCTAGTGAAAACGGGAAACTTTTTCCTTAGTGAGAACATGGAGTCCAATTGACAAACTTATGGTCCCGAATAATATCAGCCAACCATAATTCTCAAAAGGTAGAGCCCAATTGCTTCCAAAGCAACCCCCATGTGTTTACCTCATGTCCAATAAGGGCCCAATAATATGACGCCGTTTAAAGTGACATGTCAAGATGACCCATCAATATTAAGTTGTGATGGACGGTCGCCATGTGGATCCCCCAATAATATGAGCCGATCCCATGGGAGTTCCACCCAACTTACAACATTTGTCGATCCAATGTACAGCTTTCCGACGGACGGGCCCCCCCAATAATATGAGCCGGACCGTATCCGCGGGTAGCATCACATACATTGACCGTTGATGGAAGGTAGGAACATTTAAACAATATTTAAATTTCCTTTATTTATCTTGATATAAATTTTAAATCATATTTAAAATGAGGGATTTTATTTATAAAATTATTTGTCTCATCATATTTAATTTATTGCATGCATTGCCGGATTCACGCAATTTATGTCTAAACATGCATACAATCATAATATCACATATTATATAGGATGATCGATTCCATTTCTAATTGACCCGTGGTTGCCAATCACGGGTCTTAGTCCAATCCTAGGTAATATGCAGTATGCAAATGCAATCCTATTACATATGCTTCCAATTTACATTTCTTCAGTCTTCATTGTCTGCTGGGCCCACCATCTTCAAATCTTGATCTCCCACTAAATCTAATGTATTTACAATAAATAACAATGACAAGTAGGGGATACATTTTTAGGGGGTGGGAACGGGCTATAAACCAAGCCCACTTTTATTACATATGACATTCATATCGGGCCATAAACCAGGCCCATTAATAAAACCAACAATAATAAAGACAAAATGTAAATTCCTAACATACACCTACAAAATTGGTCATGGCAATCGATCATCCTTATCCAATAACATTTAATTCAAAATTAATTTATTGGATAACATGCTGTGGCAATTCAAATTTAAACAAGATAAAATCATATTTTATATATAAAATCTCATTTCACATATAAAATCATATTTTATCTCTATATCAAATAAAATCATATTTTATCTATAAAATCCAATTTTACAAATAAAATCATATTTTACTTAATATATCATAAGATCATATCTTATCATCAATTGTACCAAAATAATTGATTTCAAAATTCAATTTACGGATAAAATATTAAAATTTTCCAAAAATTCAAATTTATCCAAAATCAATTTTAAAATTTACGGACTCGAACAATTCGATCCGAAATCTCGTGAACCAATCAAAAACAATTTTTGACCGGACCAAAAATAAAATTTTAAATATTAAAATTAATTTTTAAATAAAAATATAATTTTTCCCGCGGGCCGCCCGGGACACTTCCGGGCCGGCCCGCACCCGGGGCGCGGGCCGGGGGCAGCCCGGCTGCCCCCTTAGGGCAGCGCCGTGCGCTGCCCTGGGCGGCGCCGAGCGCCGCCCTGCGCTGCCCTGGGCGGCGCCGAGCGCTGCCCTGCGCAGCGCCCAGCGCTGCGCTGGGCAGCGCACAGCCTTGGGCGGCGCCGTGCGCCCCTTTTGGGCGGCGCCGTGCGCCGCCCGGGGCAGCAACAATTGCTGCCCCACCGGGCAGCGATCCAATCGCTGCCCGGGTTTTGCCCCGGAAAAAAATTTTTTTTTTTATTTAAAAATATTTATTTTATTTCAAAAACCGAGACTCAAAAATTTTGTACAATTGATTAATTTAATCGTTTGATCTGAGCAACCTGGCTCTGATACCACTGTTGGAAAACTGGCGGTCAGATCAATCACGATTGATACCCGGTGCAGCGGAAGTTTAAAATTTTTGTTATGGAACAATTCCATAGTGTGGGTATCAACCGTTCAACGATTAAATTATTGTGTGTGTAAAATTTAAATAACAGTTATTAAATTTTACCTCCAATCTCGCAACGAGATTAATGGACACCAACAGATTTGATCTGCTCTTGTTGTCTCTCCCTGGAACCGATGAACTCCTTCAATCAGGTCCACGAACAGAGGTTTAATCCCTCTGATAGATTGCACTAGAAAATCTATCAGAAGTTTTCTGCGAAGAGATTACACAAATCTGATTCGTTATTCCTGACCGCGATTCAAAATCACAGACCGGAATTTTCTCGGGCAGAGGGGAGGGGTCGGCCGAAATTTTCTTTTAGAGAGACTAGGGTTTTCGATTTTTGCTCTCAAAATTATGACCTGTTGTGTGTAATTTCTGTACTGAAATAACTTATTTATAATGCAGGCCACTAACACCTTAGGGCCCATTAGTCATAAGCTGGGGCCCGACAAGCAAAGCCCGCTCGTTCAGAAATTAATATAAAATTCATCGTGACTCCGATTGATGAACTGATTTCACCAATGTGCACAGAAACCATTTCTGCACATTTTAAAGTCAAAATAAATTTTCCTGAATCCGAATTCAGTGGTTTCCAAAAATGTCCATCCCTATGTCATTTTAGGAAATCCTACTCCCTTACTCTTATTTAAGAAGTCCAACTCCTTAGTTCATTAAATTTAACTCTTTAAATTTAACTATCTCAACGGGGATTAAAACTCCATTACACTGTGTGACCCTCAATGGTTCAGGGATACAGCTAGCCGTGGGCTCACAACTCCTTGTGACTCGGAACAACACTTTCCGACTTGCCCAACGAATCATGGTAAAGCGCCTAGCAACATCGCCCCATGATTCCCTAGGTATCACTGATAGTGCCTACAAGAACCAGTAGATTTTGGTTAGCGTACAGTACGTTCCCTTCATCCATATATCCCGATCGAATCAACAACCATTGGTATATCGAGAGTCGCTCAAGATTCGATAACTAATGCAATACATCTTGAAGATCAAATTAGTGACATCGCATGTGCTACTAAGAACCATTTCTTAAATCACATCAATTACTCTGGCCAGAGATTTATCACACTAATATCTCCTCAGATCGCATAGGATATCCACACTCGCAAGTATGTGGTGAATCCTTGACAACAATGCATTGACTCCTATATGTGTCGTAACTGTACCCAATCTCGACACCTGATGACCCCCTCAGAGTCGGTAAACGAGTCAAAGCACAGTACTAGCATGTAGAGTCTCCATGATGTTTCAAGTCGTAAGGACTAATGGTGTACAACCAAAACCGCGGACTTTATCCACTCGATAAGTGATAACCACTTGGAAAGTCCGGATAGGGTAGTTCGATTATTCATCCTATGAATATCCATTTGCATGCTTCGAACATCTCCATGTTCCCTACCAATGAAACGTGGTACTCCGCATCGCAAATGCTAGTCTCAAACTCGAGCGATCCTTATCCTTATTATCGGACGGCTCAATCGATTAGGAACGGTTTTTAGAATATACAGTGACTATAAGATGTATTTCATGATAGACATCTCCATGTTCTACCACATCTTACATACACTATAGTATATTCAAGGTCTTTATCAAAACAACAATAGTATATCACAATATAACAATATGAAGTAATATAAAGTCATTGCCATAAAAGTGTAAATAATATTAAACAAAAGATTGTTTATACAAAGAGTCATCAAAGCCCATAGCCACACAGTTGGCTCACTGGGCACCCACTCTTACATGTGCCCTGATGAAAACTATCATCGCTCATCAATAATGACGCTAAGTCATCTCCTAGCCATTGGCCTGCGAAGCCACGCATACACTGCAATAGAAAGTCATCACACCTCTGATGATCTACATCATATCAACCATAAGTTATTCACCCATGACTTCCAATTGATGACAACCTCCTAATAGTTATACATACTCGAAATCACTGTACACACCAAGACTAAGGCAAGATCCCACCAATATTCTCGACTGGGACATTCCACAGTGCACAGACATATGTAAACGCTTCCTATTCTGCCTCGGAACTCGACAGTTACTGCACTTAGTATTACTCATCACGGAGTCTCTGATGATATCATCATTGCTCGTCCCAACCTCCCAAGGTTGAACATAAAGATCCTGGAAACTAAATCCCAATGGATTCTTCAGAGTCCAATCACTCCTTTGCTGAACGCATCAGCCTTAGCACTGAAAAGATGAAGATTCCTGACAAACACGTCATCCATGGAAAATCGCAATCTTACAAAGTCTTCCAATCCAACAGCAATTGTCGTTGGATACTAAGTCGACCACCGACTTCTCAGTCATCTTAATGACATCGCGCACCACACGCTAAAAATTAGCGACACACCCTACTGGATCTCGAGAACTAGTTCCCAGCTAATGTCACATCTCAGGATCAGGCAAATGATGTCAATACGAGTACACAATTCACGTTGGATCTCAAACCCAATGGTATACTAAGACATCATCACAAGAACACTATCCAATGAGCTACCAATTCCTTTGCTTGTTTCCACTGTCAAGTTATCTCTTAACTTGACCATACAAGTCTAATTGCAATCGTCCCCAATTACAGCAATTCCAAATTATTCGTCTTCGGCAATCCTAGAGACTCTAAATCATCCAAATTGTTGAATGCTCTGAGACTGTACCAAGTACTCATCTCCTAAGCACTAATCGAAAGTACTACCCCGAGTATTTCTTAATTGCTACACCCCGATCAACACTGATTGGCCCAACCAATCGAACTCATTGATCTAATTAGGCTCGCACTCATCAGATTAGACCACCACTGATCATCTAAACCTATGTGGCTCAATCAATAACCATGACTCAAGTGCCACGAAGAACTATTTCCAAACACTTGGAATACCCAAATCGCTCTAGTTTCAACACACCCATACTTGATAACCAGAAAATAGCTATTAGTATCCTATCGACACAATCTCATGCCTTACTACTGGCAGCTGCCTCGTATAATGAACTTAATCAACCTAACTCTGACAGAGTTAGTCAATTGCCACTAGTAGTCATTAGCACAAATCCCTATGCCATCTTAGCACTACCAATCGTTGTCTTGTTCACCCAAGACAAACATCAAGACGAATTGAGCCCAAGATTCGCATCGCGATCTATCAACCTAGACTACTCCCATCTCATGGAAAATCCTACGCTCAACCACTGAAAATATCAGACAGTACTTAGCGCAAACACTGGACTCACTATCTTTGCCTCGCTAATTCGGGATGAACGCCACGGCTCGTCAAGTCCAAGAATCATAACTAACGAATCCCAAAGATTCTCACAATCTTAGGACACACTCCTGATTATATGTCTCGCTAAGATTGTGCAACAATTCAAGACTGAGGTAGCTTACCACGATAACCCACCTGGAAAACACCAAGGTTTCACGGGTATACGTCATGCTTCCCTTTCATCTCAAATAGTTCTGTACAATCCTCAACATCTGATATAATCCAGCACTGATGAAGTCAATCATCATGAAGCAATTATCCTAGTCGAGTCAAAGTCTCGAAACAGTATCTCATCCAATATCTTGGATGACTCCTATCGCAGGGAAACCCTAACCATAGTCTGATGACAACCCTTAGTCATTGCTGGTAGAAATCCATCCACCTACTAGATCCACATGTCTAGCAGTAACCCAAAGTTTAAAACCTATCTGCTCAGAGTACACACTCGTCAAGAAAATCCCTCCAAGACTGGTTCTCATAGTAGAATACTCAACATATATCTCTGGCACACCAGACGATATCGAACCGTCGATATCAAACCTGATATCTAATCCAAGGTCATACCTTGTTGTGACTGTCGCCAAATCCCTAGATTGAGTAGTCTTCCCATTGCCAATCTCCTGAAGCACAAGGCTCCCAGGCAACGCTGGCATAGGGTCGCTCCCCATCACGTCTAGTCATGGTCATAGTCCACAAAGCTCGACATATACTGGACCTGGTATCCCGATGAAAATCTATCATCACAAGTCTCAACCTAACGAAGGTCAGACAGCCTACTGTTCTAAGGAAACAACCTAGAACAAAGCCCAAATGTTCTAAACCGAACAATATTTCCATGCCTCTAGATGAATCACCTCATTACCGGCACTAACTTAGTCCACTGACTAACTAGGTCAATCCTAGGAAAACTTCTAGACTAACCGCAAGTCAAACAGTCACAGTCGTCCCACTCAAATCCCATGAGCTACAATAGTTGAACACTAATCAACTAAAACCAAGCGAACCTTAGCAAAATCACTTGCAATAATTTACGAATTGCTGAATTAATAAAACATGTATCATTGCTTCAAGTTATGTACAATTCTCTTATTACAATCCCATGTAATACAATTACAGTATTCAAAATACAATGAAATGTACAACCGGACTTGAAATGATACAACCATAATATGATGATTCATTACAACTGAAATACTGTTTACAACTACAACAATACAGTATTTAAATCATCGTACAAGTCTTCATTTCTTGAGCATGAAGTTTCTAATCGACACATGCATCGATGCAAGCGTACTCCAACTCGACTCTCTCGGTATCTCGTCCTGCCAAGACTTTCAAAGAAATTAACTCGATCTCGCTAACCAGTTATGCTCTGCGTCAGTTCCTGTCAGTCGACCTCTTCTGCTCACGATCTACCGTCAGCTTTCTTCTTGTCACCAAACCATGCTTTTGAACATGAAGTTTCCCGTATGCCTACCAAAAGCATTGATACAAGCATACCGGAAAAACCATGTTCTGCATGAGTTTAATGACCTTACGCTCAAAACTTGTCATGCCTTAGACACTCGAGGCATTCCTTGGCGAAGGTCAATATGACAATCTCTCCAACTACGACTGGAGAATATTCAGAGTAGTGTCATCATGGTAATGACTGTACAGATGCAAGCATCAAGTAAGTCCCCACCAATTCTATACCACTGCCTCTGGAATCCGGTACTCAATCCAAAGCTAGGATCCACATGAGTAGAAATCTCGAAAACTCGGACACGATCCATCGCTCCTGTCCGCACTTGCTGGAATCCCATAAGCCAAATCTTTAGAAATCCTGCAGATGATGATAGTCTTTGGGTAACCTAATCACCGCATCGTCACCTTTTCCAAGTTCTCATCAATCTTATAAGGATAACCCAAAGTCTTAATACTATATCCCAAGTCTCTTGCATGCATGCTCTGATACCAAAAAGTGTAGCGACCCAACCCGGATACACTACCTAATTAGAGTTTAAGAGCATAATTAAGCATGCATAAAATAAATTGCTGTGGAAGACTTAAATAAAAGCAGACCGGCAGAATACAACCGGTTAAACAAATTCGATTATACAACCCAATCGAATAAATAAGCCTAAGGGCAAAACCTACAGCTAATCCTGCTGTCTTCACTGGTCACTGGCTACTCCAAGCTCCTGGTGCTCGATCCTACACCTACACCTGCCCCGTCGAATGGGGTGTCTAGATACACAAAAAAGACTGGACGTGAGCTCTAAGCTCAATACGAAAGCACGGGTAAAACATACAAATATGATGCATACAAATGGCAGGGTATCCATATCTGGGATAACTGTATACAACTGCTCAGTAATGGCGCCTAGGACATGAGTGGTACAACCCAGGGAGCAAAACCTGCGTACACTGCTCATTCCAAATGGACGTAGACCGTGTCTTCCCGATTCCAGTGCCGGCTAACCCTTTGGTCACGGGGCGCTCGACATCAACCGTCCGAACAGGGCTGAGAGGCTCTACATGTCTCATCTCAAAAGATGGACATACACAATATGATATGCACATGCTGCATAATAATATGACACACAAATGCAACATATAAGCATGCAAAACCCGCTGGCTATCTCAGTCAGTACTTACGTACCTTTCTACAGGCAGTCCTAGCAGTCCCACTCTAGGTTCCAAGCCTATCATCAACTCTACAATGCAAATACCCATGCATCATTAATTACGCTCTAAAATCCTTAATTAATCTATTGCATACTCCTAAATAATTTAAGGAGACCATAGCTATACATGCGTCCGTCGTTAGCCCGCTGATGGCAATTGCCTCAATACTAGGCCACAGCTCCGCTACGACGCCTGGATCGCTATGCCACTTCCGGAATTCCCATAGGATTCCTAGAACTCCCTAGATCTGAGTTAGGAGGCTTAGGAATCGAGAGAGAAGTGAGGAAAGGTGCGAGTTGAAATGAACCCTCGGACCCTCTATTTATAGACATGGAATGGAACGTCCGTTCTCCATCATTGCGTCCATTCTGCCGAACGTTGCGTCTGTTCCTCTTCGTTTCTTCCGATGTCCCGTCAAGTGCATAAGCAATGATGTCATCTTGCTGACGTCACGGATGACATCAGTAGGCCAGAACGTTTCTTCCGATCATGAACGTTGCTTCTGATCCTGGTCACCCTTCGAGCCATTTTTGATCATTTTGAATCCATTTTTGAAGTCCGTTATCCCAACATAAATTTCCTTAATCATGTATTAATAATTCAAAACATGATCACCCGATTAATATAGTCATTAATTGTTAATTATGGATATGGGTCACTACAGACATCGTCGACCATACAATGCCTCAAAGGATGTCATATCGATGTTGCAGTGATAACTGTTATTGTAAGAAAATTCAATCAAAGGTAACTGATCCTGCCAAGTCAAGCCAAAATCCATTGTAGATGCACGCAACATATCCTTAAGCATTTCAAAAGTCCGTTTTGACTGGGCATCAGTCTCCGGATGATATGCAGTGCTCAAACTTAAAGTGGTACCCAACTCCTGCTGAAAACTACCCCAGAAATGTGAGGTAAACCGCGGATCTCTGTCACTGACTATGCTCACTAGAATCCCATGTAATCGCATTATTTCCTGGATATATAAGCGTGTCATGCAATCATAAGAATATTCTCTGTTATAAGGAATGAAGTGTGCTCATTTCGTCAAACGGTCAACAACGACCCAGATAGCATCACTGGCGTGCAATCATAGGCAAGTGAGTAACAAAATCTATAGTCACATGTTCCCACTTCCATTAGAGAATCTCAAGATTCTGCAGCAAATGACCCGTTCTTCGATGTTCAGCCTTGACCTGTTGACAAACAAGACATCTAGAAACAAATTGATACACACTCCAATTCATCCCCTTCCACCAAAATCTGGTTCTCAAGTCCTTATACATTTTTATACTTCCAGGATGAACTGAAAATCGACTCCTGTGAGCTTGAGATAGAATATCATTCCTGAGCTCTGCATCATCAGGTACAACCACTCGATTCGATAAGCACAATAAACCATCTGCCTGATAATGGAATCCAGATGTATTAATTCCATTGGCTAGACGTGTCAAACTTTGAGTCTTAACATCAGATGTCTGAGCTTCTCTAATCCGAGAGTACAATGTTGGCTCAGATAGAACAGTATACAAAAGAATTACATTTCTTCCTTTCTTATTCTTGAGTGTGAAACTTAGTGAACAACATTCCTGAATCATATGAGATAAATCACTAGTCCGAAGTGCAGAAAGTCTTACCTGCCGACTCAAGGCATCAGCAGTAAGATTGGCAGAACCTAGATGATACTTAATCTCACAGTCATAATCTTTTAGTAAATCCATCCAGCATTTTTATCGCCTATTCAACTCTGCGTGAGTGAATAAATATTTCAGACTTATGTGATCTGTAAATATCTCAAACTTCTCGCCATATAGATAATGTCTCCAAATCTTGAGCGCAAATACAATGGAGGCTAACTCGAGATCATGCACTGGATAATTCGTCTCATGAGTCTTCAGCTGTCGAGAAGCATAGGCAATCACATGTCCATGTTGTGTCAAAACACATTCTAGCCCCTGACCAGAGGCATCAGTGTAAACAATATAACTTCCAGATCCAGAAGGTAGAGCTAGCACAGGTGCAGTAGTAAGATGCCTCCGAAGCTCGCAAAATGACTCCTCAAATTTTGAGGACCAAGTGAAGTCAACATCCTTCCGTGTAAGATGTGTCAAAGGTCTGGCCAACAGTGCAAATTTCTCGATGAACCAACGGTAATAACCAGCTAGACCCAAGAAACTTCGGATCTCATCAACCGTCGTTGGACGAGACCAGTTCAGCACTGCCTCGATCTTGCTTGGATCTACAGATATTCCTTCACTAGAAATCACATGACCGAGAAACACTATCCGATCAATCCAAAACTCACACTTGCTCAACTTTGCGTACAACTGCTTCTCCCGTAATGTCTGTAAAACAATCCTTAGATGTTGTGCATGCTCCTCTCTGTCGTGAGAATATAAAAGAATATCATCAATAAAGACGATGAAGAATCTATCCAGATATTTGTTGGAAAACTGGCGGTCAGATCAATCACGATTGATACCCGGTGCAGCGGAAGTTTAAAAATTTTGTTATGGAACAATTCCATAGTGTGGGTATCAACCGTTCAACGATTAAATTATTGTGTGTGTAAAATTTAAATAACAGTTATTAAATTTTACCTCCAATCTCGCAACGAGATTAATGGACATCAACAGATTTGATCTGCTCTTGTTGTCTCTCCCTGGAACCGATGAACTCCTTCAATCAGGTCCACGAACAGAGGTTTAATCCCTCTGATAGATTGCACTAGAAAATCTATCAGAAGTTTTCTGCGAAGAGATTACACGAATCTGATTCGTTATTCCTAACCGCGATTCAAAATCACAGACCGGAATTTTCTCGGGCAGAGGGGGAGGGGTCGGCCGAAATTTTCTTTTAGAGAGACTAGGGTTTTCGATTTTTGCTCTCAAAAATTATGACCTGTTGTGTGTAATTTCTGTACTGAAATAACTTATTTATAATGCAGGCCACTAACACCTTAGGGCCCATTAGTCATAAGCTGGGGCCCGACAAGCAAAGCCCGCTCGTTCAGAAATTAATATAAAATTCATCGTGACTCCGATTGATGAACTGATTTCACCAATGTGCACAGAAACCATTTCTGCACATTTTAAAGTCAAAATAAATTTTCCTGAATCCGAATTCAGTGGTTTCCAAAAATGTCCATCCCTATGTCATTTTAGGAAATCCTACTCCCTTACTCTTATTTAAGAAGTCCAACTCCTTAGTTCATTAAATTTAACTCTTTAAATTTAACTATTTCAACGGGGATTAAAACTCCATTACACTGTGTGACCCTCAATGGTTCAGGGATACAGCTAGCCGTGGGCTCACAACTCCTTGTGACTCGGAACAACACTTTCCGACTTGCCCAACGAATCATGGTAAAGCGCCTAGCAACATCGCCCCATGATTCCCTAGGTATCACTGATAGTGCCTACAAGAACCAGTAGATTTTGGTTAGCGTACAGTACGGTCCCTTCATCCATATATCCCGATCGAATCAACAACCATTGGTATATCGAGAGTCGCTCAAGATTCGATAACTATGCAATACATCTTTAAGATCAAATTAGTGACATCGCATGTGCTACTAAGAAACCATTTCTTAAATCACATCAATTACTCTGGCCAGAGATTTATCACACTAATATCTCCTCAGATCGCATAGGATATCCACACTCGCAAGTATGTGGTGAATCCTTGACAACAATGCATTGACTCCTATATGTGTCGTAACTGTACCCAATCTCGACACCTGATGACCCCCTCAGAGTCGGTAAACGAGTCAAAGCACAGTACTAGCATGTAGAGTCTCCATGATGTTTCAAGTCGTAAGGACTAATGGTGTACAACCAAAACCGCGGACTTTATCCACTCGATAAGTGATAACCACTTGGAAAGTCCGGATAGGGTAGTTCGATTATTCATCCTATGAATATCCATTTGCATGCTTCGAACATCTCCATGTTCCCTACGAATGAAACGTGGTACTCCGCATCGCAAATGCTAGTCTCAAACTCGAGCGATCCTTATCCTTATTATCGGACGGCTCAATCGACTAGGAACGGTTTTTAGAATATACAGTGACTATAAGATGTATTTCATGATAGACATCTCCATGTTCTACCACATCTTACATACACTATAGTATATTCAAGGTCTTTATCAAAACAACAATAGTATATCACAATATAACAATATGAAGTAATATAAAGTCATTGCCATAAAAGTGTAAATAATATTAAACAAAAGATTGTTTATACAAAGAGTCATCAAAGCCCATAGCCACACAGTTGGCTCACTGGGCACCCACTCTTACAATCTCCCACTTGCCCTATAGCCAACTAGTCATACTACGTAGACCCATTGCTTCGCGATGTTTGTCAAACAATGGTCCTGGCAAGGGCTTAGTAAGCGGATCAGCGATATTGTCTGCAGAGGCCACTCGTTCGACAATGATGTCTCCTCTTTCCACAATCTCCCGGATTATGTGGTATTTCCTCAGTACGTGTTTGGATCTTTGATGAGACCTTGGTTCCTTTGCTTGAGCAACGGCACCCGTGTTGTCGCAGTACACCGGGACTGGACCAACAAATTCAGGAATGACGCCCAACTCTTGGACGAAATTCCTCATCCAAACGGCCTCTTTAGCAGCAGCTGATGCTGCAATGTATTCAGCCTCAGTGGTGGAATCCGCTGTGGTGTCCTGCTTGGAACTCTTCCAAGAGACAGCACCGCCATTGAGCATGAACACAAATCCAGAGGTTGACTTCGAGTCATCCACATCACTTTGGAAGCTAGAGTCGGTATAGCCTTCCAATTTGAGTTCTCGTCCTCCATAAACCATGAACATATTCTTAGTCCTTCGCAAGTACTTAAGAATGTCCTTCACGGCTTTCCAATGCATTTGACCAGGATTAGACTGATATCTGCTCGTGACACTCAGAGCAAATGCTACATCCGGTCTGGTAGATATCATCCCATACATGATACTACCTATAGCTGACGCATATGGTACATGTGTCATATTCTCTATCTCTTCATCAGTCTTGGGACACATAGACTTGGATAGAGAAACTCCATGACACATGGGTAGATGTCCTCTTTTGGACCCATCCATTGAAAACCGTTTCAATATGGTATCGATGTAGGTTGATTGAGTGAGTCCTATCATTCTCTTAGACCTATCTCTATAGATCTGTATCCCAAGAATGTAAGATGTCTCTCCCAAATCCTTCATCGAAAATCTACCTGATAACCATATATTTGTTGACTGCAACATCCCTACATCATTCCCAATGAGTAGGATGTCATCAACATAAAGTACTAAGAATGTCACAGCATCCTTAACTACTTTCTTGTACACGCACGGTTCCTCCGGGTTCTTGATGAAACCAAAATCTTTTATTGTTTCATCAAATTTCTGGTTCCAACTTCTTGATGCTTGTTTTAGACCATAAATTGATCTCTGAAGCTTGCATACCTTATGCTCGCTTCCCATGGATGTGAACCCCTCAGGCTGCTTCATATAGATTTCCTCCTTAATGTCTCCATTAAGAAAAGCAGTCTTCACATCCATTTGCCATATCTCATAGTCATACCATGCAGCTATGGCAATTAGGATTCTTATGGACTTGAACATTGCAACTGGTGAAAAGGTTTCGTCATAGTCAACTCCTTGCCTTTGAGTATAACCTTTAGCCACCAATCGCGCCTTGTAGGTCAATACCTTACCATCAGGCCCAAGCTTTCTTTTGTAGATCCATTTACACCCTATCGGAACAATTCCATCGGGAGGATCTACTAAAGACCAAACTTGGTTTGTATGCATCGAATCCAATTCTGACTGCATAGCTTCAAGCCATAAATTCGAATCCGCATCAGAAATTGCTTCCTTGAAGTTTCTTGGATCACATCCAATGTCGGGTTCATCTTGATCCCCTTCAAGAAGAAGACCATATCGAACTGGAGGTCTAGAAGTCCTTTCGGATCTTCTAGGTGCAGGCGTGTCCAGCAATGGTTCCTGAGGTGTAGGATCGTTATTTTGTATTTTGGGTTCTTCTCGAACTTCTTCGAGTTCCATCATCTCGCCTTTCTTATCCAATAAGAACTCCTTCTCCAAGAAGGTGGCATTCCTAGAAACAAACACCTTTGTTTCAGCAGGATAATAGAAATAATATCCGATTGAATTCTTCGGATACCCTACAAAATAACATAAGCTGGATCGACTATCCAACTTATCTCCCACTGTCCGCTTCACGTAAGCAGGACATCCCCAAATCCTCAAGTACGAATACTTAGGAGCTTTGCCATTCCATAACTCGTATGGTGTTTTGTCCACTGCTTTAGTGTGGACGTTGTTCAACAACAATACCGCCGTTTCAAGCGCATAGCCCCAAAACGAAGGTGGAAGCTCAGTGAAGCTCATCATAGATCGAACCATGTCCAACAAAGTTCGATTACGACGCTCCGATACACCATTAAGCTGTGGTGTCATAGGAGGAGTCCACTGAGAGAGAATCCCATTCTCTTTCAGATAGTCCAAAAACTCGGTACTCAAGTATTCTCCACCTCGATCCGATCGAAGTGCTTTAATACTTTTACCTAGCTTGTTTTCTACTTCAGCCTTGAATTCTTTGAACTTTTCAAATGCTTCAGACTTATATTTCATTAAATATAAATACCCATACCTTGAATAATCATCAGTAAAGGTAATGAAGTAGGTGTGGCCATGTTGAGTCCCTACTCTAAATGGACCACAAACATCTGTATGGATCAAATCCAACAGATTCTGACTACGCTCAGGTTTCCCCTTAAAAGGAGATTTAGTCATTTTTCCTTTTAGGCAGGATTCACAAGTAGGTAGAGAGTTAATATCAGACATATCAAACATGCCCTCTCCCACTAGCTTGTTCATCCTCCTTGAGGAAATATGACCTAGTCTAGCGTGCCAAAGGTTTGCCGGGTTTTGACTATCGATTTTCCTTTTGTTTGTTGTCGCCGGTTTGTCAATACAATTTGTAAGAGTGGGTGCCCAGTGAGCCAACTGTGTGGCTATGGGCTTTGTTGACTCTTTGTATAAACAATCTTTTGTTTAATATTATTTACACTTTTATGGCAATGACTTTATATTACTTCATATTGTTATATTGTGATATACTATTGTTGTTTTGATAAAGACCTTGAATATACTATAGTGTATGTAAGATGTGGTAGAACATGGAGATGTCTATCATGAAATACATCTTATAGTCACTGTATATTCTAAAACCGTTCCTAGTCGATTGAGCCGTCCGATAATAAGGATAAGGGTCGCTCGAGTTTGAGACTAGCATTTGCGATGCGGAGTACCACGTTTCATTGGTAGGGAACATGGAGATGTTCGAAGCATGCAAATGGATATTCATAGGATGAATAGTCGAACTACCCTATCCGGACTTTCCAAGTGGTTATCACTTATCGAGTGGATAAAGTCCGCGGTTTTGGTTGTACACCATTAGTCCTTACGACTTGAAACATCATGGAGACTCTATATGCTAGTACTGTGCTTTGACTCGTTTACCGACTCTGAGGGGTCATCAGGTGTCGAGATTGGGTACAGTTACGACACATATAGGAGTCAATGCATTGTTGTCAAGGATTCACCACATACTTGCGAGTGTGGATATCCTATGCGATCTGAGGAGATATTAGTGTGACAAATCTCTGGCCAGAGTACTTGATGTGATTTAAGAAATGGTTTCTTAGTAGCACATGCGATGTCACTAATTTGATCTTCAAGATGCATTGCATAGTTATCGAATCTTGAGCGACTCTCGATATACCAATGGTTGTTGATTCGATCGGGATATATGGATGAAGGGACCGTACTGTACGCTAACCAAAATCTACTGGTTCTTGTAGGCACTATCAGTGATACCTAGGGAATCATGGGGCGATGTTGCTAGGCGCTTTACCATGATTCGTTGGGCAAGTCGGAAAGTGTTGTTCCGAGTCACAAGGAGTTGTGAGCCCACGGCTAGCTGTATCCCTGAACCATTGAGGGTCACACAGTGTAATGGAGTTTTAATCCCCGTTGAGATAGTTAAATTTAAAGAGTTAAATTTAATGAACTAAGGAGTTGGACTTCTTAAATAAGAGTAAGGGAGTAGGGCTTCCTAAAATGACATAGGGATGGACATTTTTGGAAACCACTGAATTCGGATTCAGGAAAATTTATTTTGACTTTAAAACGTGCAGAAATGGTTTCTGTGCACATTGGTGAAATCGTTTCATCAATCGGAGTCACGATGAATTTTATATTAATTTCTGAACGAGCGGGCTTTGCTTGTCGGGCCCCAGCTTATGATTAATGGGCCCTAAGGTGTTAGTGGCCTGCATTATAAATAAGTTATTTCAGTACAGAAATTACACACAACAGGTCATAAATTTTGAGAGAAAATTTCGAAAACCCTAGACCCTCTCAAAACCGATCGGCCGTCCCCTCCCTTTGCTCTGCCCGAGAAAATTCCGGTCTGTGATTTTGAATCGCGGTCAGGAATAACGAATCAGATTCGTGTAATCTCTTCGCAGAAAACTTCTGATAGATTTTCTAGTGCAATCTATCAGAGGGATTAAACCTCTGTTCGTGGACCTGATTGAAGGCGTTCATCGGTTCCAGGGAGAGACAACAAGAGCAGAATTGTTCTGTTGGTGTCCATTAATCTCGTTGCGAGATTTGAGGTAAAATTTATTTAATTGTTATTTAAATTTTACACACACGTAATTCAATCGATGAACGGTTGATACCCATACCATGGAAACGTTCCATGAAAAATTTTTAAACTTCCGCTGCACCGGGTATCAATCGTAATTGGTCTGGGAACTCGCCAGTTTTCCAACAGTGGTATCAGAGCCAGGTTGCTCAGATCAATCGATTGAATTAATCAATTGTACAAAATTTTTGAGTCTCGGTTTTTGAAACAAAATAAATATTTTAAATAAAAAAAAAAATTTTTCGGGGCAAAACCCGGGCAGCGATTGGATCGCTGCCCGGTGGGGCAGCAATTGTTGCTGCCCCGGGCGGCGCACGGCGCCGCCCAAAGGGGGCGCACGGCGCCACCCAAGGCGGCGACCGTCGCCGCCCAGGGCGGCGCACGGCGCCGCCCAGGGCAGCGCTGTGCGCTGCCCAGCGCAGCGCTGGGCGCTGCGCAGGGCAGCGCTCGGCGCTGCCCAGGGGCGGCGCTCGGCGCCGCCCAGCGCAGCGCCAGGCGCTGCGCAGGGCGGCGCTCGGCGCCGCCCAGGGCAGCGCACGGCGCCGCCCAGGGGCGGCGCCAGGCGCTGCCCTAAGGGGGCAGCCGGGCTGCCCCCGGCCCGCGCCCCGGGTGCGGGCCGACCCGGGAGTGTCCCGGGTGGCCCGCGGGAAAAAATTAATTTTTAATATTTTTATTAATTTTAATATTTAAAATTTTATTTTTTGGTCCGGTCAAAAATTGTTTTTGATTGGTTCACGAGATTTCGGATCGAATTGTTCGAGTCCGTAAATTTTAAAATTGATTTTGGATAAATTTGAATTTTTGGAAAATTTTAATATTTTATCCGTAAATTGAATTTTGAAATCAATTATTTTGGTACAATTGATGATAAGATATGATCTTATGATATATTAGATAAAATATGATTTTATTTGTAAAATTGGATTTTATAGATAAAATATGATTTTATTTGATATGGAGATAAAATATGATTTTATATGTGAAATGTGATTTTATATATAAAATATGATTTTATCTTGTTTAAATTTGAATTGCCACAGCATGTTATCCAATAAATTAATTTTGAATTAAATGTTATTGGATAAGGATGATCGATTGCCATGACCAATTTTGTAGGTGTATGTTAGGAATTTACATTTTGTCTTTATTGTTGTTGGTTTTATTAATGGGCCTGGTTTATGGCCCGATATGAATGTCATATGTAATAAAAGTGGGCTTGGTTTATAGCCCGTTCCCACCCCCTAAAAATGTATCCCCTACTTGTCATTGTTATTTATTGTAAATACATTAGATTTAGTGGGAGATCAAGATTTGAAGATGGTGGGCCCAGCAGACAATGAAGACTGAAGAAATGTAAATTGGAAGCATATGTAATAGGATTGCATTTGCATACTGCATATTACCTAGGATTGGACTAAGACCCGTGATTGGCAACCACGGGTCAATTAGAAATGGAATCGATCATCCTATATAATATGTGATATTATGATTGTATGCATGTTTAGACATAAATTGCGTGAATCCGGCAATGCATGCAATAAATTAAATATGATGAGACAAATATTTTAATAAATAAAATCCCTCATTTTAAATATGATTTAAAATTTATATCAAGATAAATAAAGGAAATTTAAATATTGTTTAAATGTTCCTACCTTCCATCAACGGTCAATGTATGTGATGCTACCCGGATACGGTCCGGCTCATATTATTGGGGGGGCCCGTCCGTCGGAAAGCTGTACATTGGATCGACAAATGTTGTAAGTTGGGTGGAACTCCCATGGGATCGGCTCATATTATTGGGGGATCCACATGGCGACCGTCCATCACAACTTAATATTGATGGGTCATCTTGACATGTCACTTTAAACGGCGTCATATTATTGGGCCCTTATTGGACATGAGGTAAATATATGGGGGTTGCTTTGGAAGCAATTGGGCTCTACCTTTTGAGAATTATGGTTGGCTGATATTATTCGGGACCATAAGTTTGTCAATTGGACTCCATGTTCTCACTAAGGAAAAAGTTTCCCGTTTTCACTAGAGGGTGGTGAAATCGTTAAAATAGTAGGAGTGAGATTCATAAAATTAAATTCGCCTATTTTATGTCTTAGTAAATTGTTAAACAATCATTGATATATGTCTGTTTTTCCTTTTCAGTATTTCATACAATGAATTCGCGAAATCCTTTATTCTCGATCCTCGAACAAAACAAGCTGACTGGCGCCAACTATACGGAATGGTTCCGGAAGTTGAAGATTGTCTTAACTTCGGAGAAAATGCTCTACGTGTTAGAGAAAGCACCTCCGAAGGAAGCACCAGCTGACATAAGTCCGGAGGAATTGGCCAAACTTGATGCATGGTGTGACCATGACATCAAGACCAAATGCTATATGCAAGCCTCGATGTCTGATGAACTCCAGAGGCGATTTGAGGACACGGTGAATGCTGCTGACATTCACACGCAACTCAAGGAACTTTTTGGGGCTCAGTCGAGGGCTGAAAGGTTCTCTACTGTTAAGGAGTTGATGACGTGCCGCATGCGTGAAGGGACTTCGGTCCGTGATCATGGGGTACGAGTGATTTGGCTCATACAGAAGTTAGCGACCCTTGATTTGGTGTTGGAGCATGAACTCAATGTGGACTTGCTGCTTCTATCTCTTCCTTCTTCATTTGATGGATTCGTGATAAATTTTAATATGAACAAGATAGAGGCCACCCTTGAAGAGATGGTCAATATGCTCGTTACATATGAATCCACACTTAAGAAGGATAAGCCAGCTTTCTTGGTGGGCTCCTCATCTTCTGCTAAGAAGGGGCCAAGTATGAAGGGCAAGAAACGTTCTGCCCCACCCAAGAAAGTGGAACCCGAGAAGAAGCAAAAGACAAAGGCTTCAAACGATGGAAAATCCAAGGATGTTTGCCATTACTGCAAGAAGCCGGGTCATTGGAAGCGCAACTGCAAGGAGTATCTTGAGCAGTTGGGAACTGCAAAGGGTATGTTCTATATCGAAATAAACATGTCACTTAATACAACTTCTTGGGTATTGGATACCGGATGTGGATCTCACATTTGCAATGATTTGCAGGTGATGACAAGAAGTCGCAGGCTTAGAATGGGTGAGACCCAGCTGAGGCTCGGGAATGGTTCCAGAGTTGAAGCTACGGCCATTGGAGATGTTTGTTTGATTTTGCAGAATGGTTTTAAATTATTGTTGAGAGATGTTTTATTTGTGCCAGATTTAATTAAAAACATTATTTCTATTTCTATGCTTGATAGAGATGGTTATTCTTGTAATTTTGTGAATGGGATTTGCAGTATTTACAAGAATGAATGTTTAATTGGAAATGGACAACTTGAAAACGATCTATATAATTTAAAACTAAAAGACGTTCCAGTGAATTGTATTGACAAACCGGCGACAACAAACAAAAGGAAAATCGATAGTCAAAACCCGGCAAACCTTTGGCACGCTAGACTAGGTCATATTTCCTCAAGGAGGATGAACAAGCTAGTGGGAGAGGGCATGTTTGATATGTCTGATATTAACTCTCTACCTACTTGTGAATCCTGCCTAAAAGGGAAAATGACTAAATCTCCTTTTAAGGGGAAGCCTGAGCGTAGTCAAAATCTGTTGGATTTGATCCATACAGATGTTTGTGGTCCATTTAGAGTAGGGACTCAACATGGCCACACCTACTTCATTACCTTTACTGATGATTATTCAAGGTATGGGTATTTATATTTAATGAAATATAAGTCTGAAGCATTTGAAAAGTTCAAAGAATTCAGGGCTGAAGTAGAAAACAAGCTAGGTAAAAGTATTAAAGCACTTCGATCGGATCGAGGTGGAGAATACTTGAGTACCGAGTTTTTGGACTATCTGAAAGAGAATGGGATTCTCTCTCAGTGGACTCCTCCTATGACACCACAGCTTAATGGTGTATCGGAGCGTCGTAATCGAACTTTGTTGGACATGGTTCGATCCATGATGAGCTTCACTGAGCTTCCACCTTCGTTTTGGGGCTATGCGCTTGAAACGGCGGTATTGTTGTTGAACAACGTCCACACTAAAGCAGTGGACAAAACACCATACGAGTTATGGAATGGCAAAGCTCCTAAGTATTCGTACTTGAGGATTTGGGGATGTCCTGCTTACGTGAAGCGGACAGTGGGAGATAAGTTGGATAGTCGATCCAGCTTGTGTTATTTTGTGGGGTATCCGAAGAATTCAATCGGATATTATTTCTATTATCCTGCTGAAACAAAGGTGTTTGTTTCTAGGAATGCCACCTTCTTGGAGAAGGAATTCTTATTGGATAAGAAAGGCGAGATGATGGAACTCGAAGAAGTTCGAGAAGAACCCGAAATACAAAATAACGATCCCACACCTCAGGAACCATTGCTGGACACGCCTGCACCTAGAAGATCCGAGAGGACTTCTAGACCTCCAGTTCGATATGGTCTTCTTCTTGAAGAGGGTCAAGATGAACCCGACATTGGATGTGATCCAAGAAGCTTCAAGGAAGCAATTTCTGATGCGGATTCGAATTTATGGCTTGAAGCTATGCAATCAGAATTGGATTCGATGCATACTAACCAAGTCTGGACTTTAGTGGATCCTCCCGATGGAATTGTTCCAATAGGGTGTAAATGGATCTACAAAAGAAAGCTTGGGCCTGATGGTAAGGTATTGACCTACAAGGCGCGATTGGTGGCGAAAGGTTATACTCAAAGGCAAGGAGTTGACTATGATGAAACCTTTTCACCAGTTGCTATGTTCAAGTCCATAAGAATCCTTATTGCCATAGCTGCATGGTATGACTATGAGATATGGCAAATGGATGTGAAGACTGCTTTTCTTAATGGAGACATTAAGGAAGAAATCTATATGAAGCAGCCTGAGGGGTACACATCCATGGGAAGCGAGCATAAGGTATGCAAGCTTCAGAGATCAATTTATGGTCTAAAACAAGCATCAAGAAGTTGGAACCAGAAATTTGATGAAACAATTAAAGACTTTGGTTTCATCAAGAACCCGGAGGAACCTTGCGTGTACAAGAAAGTAGTTAAGGATGCTGTGACATTCTTAGTACTTTATGTTGATGACATCCTACTCATTGGGAATGATGTAGGGATGTTGCAGTCAACAAAGATATGGTTATCAGGTAGATTTTCGATGAAGGATTTGGGTGAGGCATCCTACATTCTTGGGATACAGATCTATAGGGATAGATCTAAGAGAATGATAGGACTCACTCAATCAACCTACATCGATACCATATTGAAACGGTTTTCAATGGATGGGTCCAAGAGAGGACATCTACCCATGTGTCATGGAGTTTCTCTATCCAAGTCTATGTGTCCCAAGACTGATGCAGAGATAGAGAATATGACACATGTACCATATGCGTCAGCTATAGGTAGTATCATGTATGGGATGATATCTACCAGACCGGATGTAGCATTTGCTCTGAGTGTCACGAGCAGATATCAGTCTAATCCTGGTCAGATGCATTGGAAAGCCGTGAAGGACATTCTTAAGTACTTGCGAAGGACTAAGAATATGTTCATGGTTTATGGAGGACGAGAACTCAAACTGGAAGGCTATACCGACTCTAGCTTCCAAAATGATGTGGATGACTCGAAGTCAACCTCTGGATTTGTGTTCATGCTCAATGGCGGTGCTGTCTCTTGGAAGAGTTCCAAGAAGGACACCACAGCGGATTCCACCACTGAGGCTGAATACATTGCAGCATCAGCTGCTGCTAAAGAGGCCGTTTGGATGAGGAATTTCGTCCAAGAGTTGGGCGTCATTCCTGAATTTGTTGGTCCAGTCCCGGTGTACTGCGACAACACGGGTGCCGTTGCTCAAGCAAAGAAACCAAGGTCTCATCAAAGATCCAAACACGTACTGAGGAAATACCACATAATCCGGGAGATTGTGGAAAGAGGAGACATCAGTGTCGAACGAGTGGCCTCTGCAGACAATATCGCTGATCCACTTACTAAGCCTTTGCCAGGACCATTGTTTGACAAACATCGCGAAGCAATGGGTCTACGTAGTATGACTAGTTGGCTATAGGGCAAGTGGGAGATTGTAAGAGTGGGTGCCCAGTGAGCCAACTGTGTGGCTATGGGCTTTGTTGACTCTTTGTATAAACAATCTTTTGTTTAATATTATTTACACTTTTATGGCAATGACTTTATATTACTTCATATTGTTATATTGTGATATACTATTGTTGTTTTGATAAAGACCTTGAATATACTATAGTGTATGTAAGATGTGGTAGAACATGGAGATGTCTATCATGAAATACATCTTATAGTCACTGTATATTCTAAAACCGTTCCTAGTCGATTGAGCCGTCCGATAATAAGGATAAGGGTCGCTCGAGTTTGAGACTAGCATTTGCGATGCGGAGTACCACGTTTCATTGGTAGGGAACATGGAGATGTTCGAAGCATGCAAATGGATATTCATAGGATGAATAGTCGAACTACCCTATCCGGACTTTCCAAGTGGTTATCACTTATCGAGTGGATAAAGTCCGCGGTTTTGGTTGTACACCATTAGTCCTTACGACTTGAAACATCATGGAGACTCTATATGCTAGTACTGTGCTTTGACTCGTTTACCGACTCTGAGGGGGTCATCAGGTGTCGAGATTGGGTACAGTTACGACACATATAGGAGTCAATGCATTGTTGTCAAGGATTCACCACATACTTGCGAGTGTGGATATCCTATGCGATCTGAGGAGATATTAGTGTGACAAATCTCTGGCCAGAGTACTTGATGTGATTTAAGAAATGGTTTCTTAGTAGCACATGCGATGTCACTAATTTGATCTTCAAGATGCATTGCATAGTTATCGAATCTTGAGCGACTCTCGATATACCAATGGTTGTTGATTCGATCGGGATATATGGATGAAGGGACCGTACTGTACGCTAACCAAAATCTACTGGTTCTTGTAGGCACTATCAGTGATACCTAGGGAATCATGGGGCGATGTTGCTAGGCGCTTTACCATGATTCGTTGGGCAAGTCGGAAAGTGTTGTTCCGAGTCACAAGGAGTTGTGAGCCCACGGCTAGCTGTATCCCTGAACCATTGAGGGTCACACAGTGTAATGGAGTTTTAATCCCCGTTGAGATAGTTAAATTTAAAGAGTTAAATTTAATGAACTAAGGAGTTGGACTTCTTAAATAAGAGTAAGGGAGTAGGGCTTCCTAAAATGACATAGGGATGGACATTTTTGGAAACCACTGAATTCGGATTCAGGAAAATTTATTTTGACTTTAAAACGTGCAGAAATGGTTTCTGTGCACATTGGTGAAATCGTTTCATCAATCGGAGTCACGATGAATTTTATATTAATTTCTGAACGAGCGGGCTTTGCTTGTCGGGCCCCAGCTTATGATTAATGGGCCCTAAGGTGTTAGTGGCCTGCATTATAAATAAGTTATTTCAGTACAGAAATTACACACAACAGGTCATAAATTTTGAGAGAAAATTTCGAAAACCCTAGACCCTCTCAAAACCGATCGGCCGTCCCCTCCCTTTGCTCTGCCCGAGAAAATTCCGGTCTGTGATTTTGAATCGCGGTCAGGAATAACGAATCAGATTCGTGTAATCTCTTCGCAGAAAACTTCTGATAGATTTTCTAGTGCAATCTATCAGAGGGATTAAACCTCTGTTCGTGGACCTGATTGAAGGCGTTCATCGGTTCCAGGGAGAGACAACAAGAGCAGAATTGTTCTGTTGGTGTCCATTAATCTCGTTGCGAGATTTGAGGTAAAATTTATTTAATTGTTATTTAAATTTTACACACACGTAATTCAATCGATGAACGGTTGATACCCATACCATGGAAACGTTCCATGAAAAATTTTTAAACTTCCGCTGCACCGGGTATCAATCGTAATTGGTCTGGGAACTCGCCAGTTTTCCAACACAATTCACTGGAACGTCTTTTAGTTTTAAATTGTATAGATCGTTTTCAAGTTGTCCATTTCCAATTAAACATTCATTCTTGTAAATATTGCAAATCCCATTCACAAAATTACAAGAATAACCATCTCTATCAAGCATAGAAATAGAAATAATGTTTTTAATTAAATCTGGCACAAATAAAACATCTCTCAACAATAATTTAAAACCATTCTGCAAAATCAAACAAACATCTCCAATGGCCGTAGCTTCAACTCTGGAACCATTCCCGAGCCTCAGCTGGGTCTCACCCATTCTAAGCCTGCGACTTCTTGTCATCACCTGCAAATCATTGCAAATGTGAGATCCACATCCGGTATCCAATACCCAAGAAGTTGTATTAAGTGACATGTTTATTTCGATATAGAACATACCCTTTGCAGTTCCTAACTGCTCAAGATACTCCTTGCAGTTGCGCTTCCAATGACCCGGCTTCTTGCAGTAATGGCAAACATCCTTGGATTTTCCATTATTTGAAGCCTTTGTCTTTTGCTTCTTCTCGGGTTCCACTTTCTTGGGTGGGGCAGAACGTTTCTTGCCCTTCATACTTGGCCCTTTCTTAGCAGAAGATGAGGAGCCCACCAAGAAAGCTGGCTTATCCTTCTTAAGTGTGGATTCATATGTAACGAGCATATTGACCATCTCTTCAAGGGTGGCCTCTATCTTGTTCATATTAAAATTTATCACGAATCCATCAAATGAAGAAGGAAGAGATAGAAGCAGCAAGTCCACATTGAGTTCATGCTCCAACACCAAATCAAGGGTCGCTAACTTCTGTATGAGCCAAATCACTCGTACCCCATGATCACGGACCGAAGTCCCTTCACGCATGCGGCACGTCATCAACTCCTTAACAGTAGCGAACCTTTCAGCCCTCGACTGAGCCCCAAAAAGTTCCTTGAGTTGCGTGTGAATGTCAGCAGCATTCACCGTGTCCTCAAATCGCCTCTGGAGTTCATCAGACATCGAGGCTTGCATATAGCATTTGGTCTTGATGTCATGGTCACACCATGCATCAAGTTTGGCCAATTCCTCCGGACTTATGTCAACTGGTGCTTCCTTCGGAGGTGCTTTCTCTAACACGTAGAGCATTTTCTCCGAAGTTAAGACAATCTTCAACTTCCGGAACCATTCCGTATAGTTGGCGCCAGTCAACTTGTTTTGTTCGAGGATCGAGAATAATGGATTTCGCGAATTCATTGTATGAAATACTGAAAAGAAAAACAGACATATATCAATGATTGTTTAACAATTTACTAAGACATAAAATAGGCGAATTTAATTTTATGAATCTCACTCCCACTATTTTAACGATTTCACCACCCTCTAGTGAAAACGGGAAACTTTTTCCTTAGTGAGAACATGGAGTCCAATTGACAAACTTATGGTCCCGAATAATATCAGTCAACCATAATTCTCAAAAGGTAGAGCCCAATTGCTTCCAAAGCAACCCCCATATGTTTACCTCATGTCCAATAAGGGCCCAATAATATGACGCCGTTTAAAGTGACATGTCAAGATGACCCATCAATATTAAGTTGTGATGGACGGTCGCCATGTGGATCCCCCAATAATATGAGCCGATCCCATGGGAGTTCCACCCAACTTACAACATTTGTCGATCCAATGTACAGCTTTCCGACGGACGGGCCCCCCCAATAATATGAGCCGGACCGTATCCGCGGGTAGCATCACATACATTGACCGTTGATGGAAGGTAGGAACATTTAAACAATATTTAAATTTCCTTTATTTATCTTGATATAAATTTTAAATCATATTTAAAATGAGGGATTTTATTTATAAAATTATTTGTCTCATCATATTTAATTTATTGCATGCATTGCCGGATTCACGCAATTTATGTCTAAACATGCATACAATCATAATATCACATATTATATAGGATGATCGATTCCATTTCTAATTGACCCGTGGTTGCCAATCACGGGTCTTAGTCCAATCCTAGGTAATATGCAGTATGCAAATGCAATCCTATTACATATGCTTCCAATTTACATTTCTTCAGTCTTCATTGTCTGCTGGGCCCACCATCTTCAAATCTTGATCTCCCACTAAATCTAATGTATTTACAATAAATAACAATGACAAGTAGGGGATACATTTTTAGGGGGAACGGGCTATAAACCAAGCCCACTTTTATTACATATGACATTCATATCGGGCCATAAACCAGGCCCATTAATAAAACCAACAATAATAAAGACAAAATGTAAATTCCTAACATACACCTACAAAATTGGTCATGGCAATCGATCATCCTTATCCAATAACATTTAATTCAAAATTAATTTATTGGATAACATGCTGTGGCAATTCAAATTTAAACAAGATAAAATCATATTTTATATAAAATCTCATTTCACATATAAAATCATATTTTATCTCTATATCAAATAAAATCATATTTTATCTATAAAATCCAATTTTACAAATAAAATCATATTTTACTTAATATATCATAAGATCATTTCTTATCATCAATTGTACCAAAATAATTGATTTCAAAATTCAATTTACGGATAAAATATTAAAATTTTCCAAAAATTCAAATTTATCCAAAATCAATTTTAAAATTTACGGACTCGAACAATTCGATCCGAAATCTCGTGAACCAATCAAAAACAATTTTTGACCGGACCAAAAATAAAATTTTAAATATTAAAATTAATTTTTAAATAAAAATATAATTTTTCCCGCGGGCCGCCCGGGACACTTCCAGGCCGGCCCGCACCCGGGGCGCGGGCCGGGGGCAGCCCGGCTGCCCCCTTAGGGCAGCGCCTGGCGCCGCCCCTGGGCAGCGCCGAGCGCTGCCCTGCGCAGCGCCCAGCGCTGCGCTGGGCAGCGCACGGCGCTGCCCTGGGCGGCGCCGTGCGCCCACGGCGCCGCCCGGGGCAGCAACAATTGCTGCCCCACCGGGCAGCGATCCAATCGCTGCCCGGGTTTTGCCCCGGAAAAAATTTTTTTTTTTTTATTTAAAAATATTTATTTTGTTTCAAAAACCGAGACTCAAAAATTTTGTACAATTGATTAATTTAATCGTTTGATCTGAGCAACCTGGCTCTGATACCACTGTTGGAAAACTGGCGGTCAGATCAATCACGATTGATACCCGGCGCAGCGGAAGTTTAAAAATTTTGTTATGGAACAATTCCATAGTGTGGGTATCAACCGTTCAACGATTAAATTATTGTGTGTGTAAAATTTAAATAACAGTTATTAAATTTTACCTCCAATCTCGCAACGAGATTAATGGACACCAACAGATTTGATCTGCTCTTGTTGTCTCTCCCTGGAACCGATGAACTCCTTCAATCAGGTCCACGAACAGAGGTTTAATCCCTCTGATAGATTGCACTAGAAAATCTATCAGAAGTTTTCTGCGAAGAGATTACACGAATCTGATTCGTTATTCCTAACCGCGATTCAAAATCACAGACCGGAATTTTCTCGGGCAGAGGGGGAGGGGTCGGCCGAAATTTTCTTTTAGAGACTAGGGTTTTCGATTTTTGCTCTCAAAAATTATGACCTGTTGTGTGTAATTTCTGTACTGAAATAACTTATTTATAATGCAGGCCACTAACACCTTAGGGCCCATTAGTCATAAGCTGGGGCCCGACAAGCAAAGCCCGCTCGTTCAGAAATTAATATAAAATTCATCGTGACTCCGATTGATGAACTGATTTCACCAATGTGCACAGAAACCATTTCTGCACATTTTAAAGTCAAAATAAATTTTCCTGAATCCGAATTCAGTGGTTTCCAAAAATGTCCATCCCTATGTCATTTTAGGAAATCCTACTCCCTTACTCTTATTTAAGAAGTCCAACTCCTTAGTTCATTAAATTTAACTCTTTAAATTTAACTATCTCAACGGGGATTAAAACTCCATTACACTGTGTGACCCTCAATGGTTCAGGGATACAGCTAGCCGTGGGCTCACAACTCCTTGTGACTCGGAACAACACTTTCCGACTTGCCCAACGAATCATGGTAAAGCGCCTAGCAACATCGCCCCATGATTCCCTAGGTATCACTGATAGTGCCTACAAGAACCAGTAGATTTTGGTTAGCGTACAGTACGGTCCCTTCATCCATATATCCCGATCGAATCAACAACCATTGGTATATCGAGAGTCGCTCAAGATTCGATAACTATGCAATACATCTTGAAGATCAAATTAGTGACATCGCATGTGCTACTAAGAAACCATTTCTTAAATCACATCAATTACTCTGGCCAGAGATTTATCACACTAATATCTCCTCAGATCGCATAGGATATCCACACTCGCAAGTATGTGGTGAATCCTTGACAACAATGCATTGACTCCTATATGTGTCGTAACTGTACCCAATCTCGACACCTGATGACCCCCTCAGAGTCGGTAAACGAGTCAAAGCACAGTACTAGCATGTAGAGTCTCCATGATGTTTCAAGTCGTAAGGACTAATGGTGTACAACCAAAACCGCGGACTTTATCCACTCGATAAGTGATAACCACTTGGAAAGTCCGGATAGGGTAGTTCGATTATTCATCCTATGAATATCCATTTGCATGCTTCGAACATCTCCATGTTCCCTACCAATGAAACGTGGTACTCCGCATCGCAAATGCTAGTCTCAAACTCGAGCGATCCTTATCCTTATTATCGGACGGCTCAATCGACTAGGAACGGTTTTTAGAATATACAGTGACTATAAGATGTATTTCATGATAGACATCTCCATGTTCTACCACATCTTACATACACTATAGTATATTCAAGGTCTTTATCAAAACAACAATAGTATATCACAATATAACAATATGAAGTAATATAAAGTCATTGCCATAAAAGTGTAAATAATATTAAACAAAAGATTGTTTATACAAAGAGTCATCAAAGCCCATAGCCACACAGTTGGCTCACTGGGCACCCACTCTTACAATATTCTCAAAATACTTGATTCATCAGATTCATAAAGACTGCCGGTGCATTCGTCAGACCAAATGGCATCGCCAGAATTTCATAATGCACGTATCTGGTTCTGAAAGAAGTCTTAGAAATATTTGAGTCGCGTACCCTCATCTGATGGTATCCTGATCTCATATCTATCTTTGAATAAACAGAAGTTCCTTGTAGTTGATCAAATAGATCATCAATTCGTGGCAACGGATACTTATTTTTTATGGTGACATGATTCAACTGTCTGTAATCAATATATAATCGCATCGATCCATCCTTCTTCTTAATAAACAAAACAGGTGATCCCCACGGAGAAACACTCGAACGAATATATCCCTTATCAAGCAAGTCCTGCAACTGCTGTTTTAATTCCCTTATCTTTGACGGAGCTAGACGATAAGGTGCTCGGGATATAGGCGCTATTTCTGGTACTAGATCAATACCAAATTCAACCTCTCTCACCTGAGGAAAACAAGGAATCTCATCAGGGAATACATCAGGAAATTCACTGACCACAGATAACTGATCAATACTATGACCACTCATGGACATATCAACTGCATAGATGAGATAGCCCTCCCCACCTGACTCTAAGACATGACATGCTTTCAGAGCAGATACAAGTGGCATCGGAGGTCGTGCTCCCTCACCATAAAATACCAGCTATCACCCTCATCCGGATGAAACTGTATAAGAAGCTGATAACAATCCACAGTAGCATGATTTAAAGTCAGCAAATCTATTCCCAAAATACAATCAAAATCCGCCATCTCTAGAATCATCAGTTTAGCAGACAACACATGACCCTCAAACTCTATAAGGAAACCCATCACTAGACGCTTAGTTACTACCTCCTGCTCCAGCGGAGTAGATACAACTAAATCCAGGTCTAATGATATATAAGTCAATCTATGTCTCTTAACAAAACGGCTAGAAATAAATGAATGTGATACTCCAGTATCAATTAAAAAAAGTGCAGGAATGCCACATAACAAAAAGGTACCTGCCAACATGCGATCGCTTCCCTCTGTAGCCTGCTCCTGAGAAAGAGCAAATACCTGCCCCTCAGTACGTGGGCGAAAACTGAAAGAACTAGGTGGTGCTGGCGGCAGACGTGGAAGAGTAGAAGCCTAAGATCCAACCTGTGATCCCAATCTACTACCAGCTTCCATACGAGTAGGACAATCCCTCCGCAGATGCCCTTGCTCGCCGCAAATAAAACAAGCACCAGATGCCTTCCGACATGTTGCAGTAGGATTCTTCACACCACAGTGATTACAACGGTCATTCTTATTTTTCTTTCCAAATCGGAACATGCCTCGAGATCCAGAAGAAGTAGTAGTAGAAGAAGACATAGAACCTGATTGCACAACATATTGAGCCCTAGTCCTAAGTAATCCACTAGGCTGTCCTGATATCATCAGCTGGGCCCGCCTGTTGCTGTTCTCTACTTGACGGCACCGATTAACTAACGTCTCATATGATGTCGGATCATCACAAACAACCAACTGTGAATAAATATCCTGATTAAGTCCTTGCAGAAATATACCATACTTGGACGCATCACTCTCATTAATATGGGAACTGTAAGGTAGCAGATCAATAAATCGCTGCTGATATTCATCAATAGTCAAAGATCCATGCCTCAGCATAAGAAACTCCATAGATCATGCTTGACGAACAGCTGGAGGAAATTAAAGTTTCTGGAACTGCTGACGGAAATCCTCCCAAGTCACACGACCTCTCTCAGTACGTGCCTGAGAAGCCTTGGCATCCCACCATAACCGGGCTCGTCCATCAAGAACAAACTCAAGAACCTCCATTTTCTGCACCTCAGTACTTTCGAAAGCTCGAAAAGCACTTTCAAATCTGGACATCAAATTTCTTGCTTCCTCAGGATTCTCGCCTCCCATCAAGGGTTTCGGTCCTACTTGCAGGAATTTATTGATAGTATAACGACGTCTACCCTCTTGGTGATGGCGATGATGATGATGGCCTCCCGCCTGACCAACACTGCCATGGATCTCGTTGCCTCTATCAACCATATCTGAAAAATATTTGCACATTAATATCCCAAATGCGCAATAATTACTCAAGACTAGACTAAATCCTTAGTGCTAATCCCAAAATCTATGCATGCTTTGATACCACAAAGGTAATGATCTTGCATTGAATCACCTACTAACTGGAAACTTTAGCATGCATTAAACTTAATTAAAACATAAGCACTTAACAGATTAAAACGTGTGGAAACATAACCCATAATTTACATATCAACTTAATATAATAGTTCAAAGTTTAACTCAGTAGTGATGCAACCATATCGAAATAAATGAAAACAAACTGTTATAAAACATTATACAGCTATATAGAATCATGTTGTATAAGATTCTACTGATCTCCTGATCCCTAGTCCTGTCTCGAACTCCCAGCTCCGTCCATCTTGCGACGTGCCCCGTGGAATAGGGTGTCCAAGATAATAACTAGGACGTGAGCGATTAACTCTCAATACATAAACATGAGTAAACATATGTATATGATGCATGCAATCGTGATGACGGGTAATAAGTCATCTGAAAGTCATGCTAATAACCGGCGCCAATGAGTGTTGTGACCGCTCAGATCAAACCTCTAGGTACAACCACACTCGCCTAGAACCCCCCACTATAACGGTACAACCGGTTCTAGAATATCTCCTAGAACCCCCCGCTATAGCGGTACATCCATCTCTAGACTAAATATAGGTATATCAAAAGAATAGACTCAACATGTATGCACACATGACATATGGATATGAAAAGCAGCAAATCATACATCATGTTACATAATAATGTCACATAAATGCAACATATAAACATGTATTCTCGCTGGCAATCTTAGTCAATGTGTACGTACCTCTAAGCTAGTTCGAGTCTAGTAGGACCTAGGTTTCAATCCTATAATCAAAAGTTCACCATATCACTACATAAGTTATATAATACTTAGCTAAGCTAATAGATACTCCCAAAACTTAATAAGATTCCCGGACCATACCTTCGTCCGTAGTAAGCCCTTTGGAGTGGCTCGTTCTGGAGGACTATAACAACACCTTTGTTATTCCAGAACCTCTCTATTAACCGATAGGGCCCTCAAGTGTATACATCACACTATATTTAACTGAAGAAGGAAACTCAAGAATTCGTAATTCAAAATGAACTCTGAATACCCCTATTTATAGGAAAAATCTCGGCCACGTTCGGATCCTCAGTTCCGTGATCAGAGCGTCCGATCTCTGCATACATGACACATGGTGATCGAAGCATCCAAACTCAAGATCGGACCGTCCGATCTGATGACTACTCAACACTTGTCAAAACTCATGGCTTAGTCATCGTGCATTGTTGGCCGGGGAAGATTGGACCGTCCGTTCATGGATCGGAGTGTCCGATCCTGCCTTCCCTTCAAAGTAAACATACGCCACTTCAGAGCTTCTGATTTATAGGGTTTGGATCGTCCGATCTAGGTTCGGACCATCCGATCATGTCCAAACTTTAGAAGTCCAATTCTTGCATATGAAGCCCGATTAAGCCCTTGAATTTGTTAAATACTAACCTTAATCATGTTTATCATATTATTATCTTAAAATGGGTTCTGGGTTACTACATCGTCCCAATCATCTTTCATCGAAGGCCCTATCCTTTCGTTACCCTTCTCATATTTTTCATGAAAATAATTCATAAAAGGCAACCATTCTTCAGTCATCCTTTCAAACACTCTTCTGTACTTCAAATCAACTTCAAGCATTTTATAACTTGCATTCCATCTTATTTTAACATCCATAGGTACCATTGACGTACTATAAAACTTGTCTAGAACAACAAACTGCCTAAATTTGTTCAATCTAGATGGAGAAGAATGAATAAAAACAACTGCATTCCTTATAGCTTTGATCGAGGTATTAAGTACCTTCAAGCCATTCTTAACAATTAAGTTCAATATATGGCACATACTGACGCACACCTCAAATGCAAGTACTTTTCTTCAAACAACAATGTATTTTCACTTTTCATTCTTTTTTTCAAGTAATTAATTGCAGTATCATTAGAGGAAACATTATCAACTACAATTGAAACACTTTTTCTATCCCCCACTCTCTCAAGCAAACCTCAACCATCTTTCCAATTTCATCCCCAACATGACTAGTGATTTTTGTGAAGTTTATTATTCTCTTGTGTACCTTTCCAATCACTGTCTAGAAAATGAGTTATGACTACCATGTAATTTATGTTTTGAATGGACATCCAAGTATCAATTGTAATACTTACCCTTTGGTCACTAATCACACTTTGAATCTTAGCTTCTCAACTAAGAATAAATTATAAACCATACCTGCAACTTTTTTTTTTGATTAGGAAACCTTGAACCTCGGTTGTGCTTCATGCATTAAATTCACAAACCCCTTCTCTTCGACAGCCTTAAATGACACTTCGTCGATGATCATATACTCTGTCTATTTTCATTTCACACCTTTGTTGATTAAAAGTACGAAGAATCAAGGCACTTGTTTGCCCCATCGTATTCGCCTCATTCGTCAATATGGTTTGAATTTTATCACTCCAACTTACTTCGTAGAGCGGAATCAACTTACACCTCTTTACTAATTGGTTTTTCAAAACACTAGTACATCCAAAAACGGTTAGGATATCAACTTTACAGTAATTGCATACCTCTATTTTTTGTAGGCTCCCATCAACCAACTCTCTCGTCTTCTTTTCCCAATGTTCCCAAAATTTACTCCTGAACTTTGTAGGATCTGCAGGGGGTTTTGATTTCGAAGCTTTTCTTACTCTCTTTCAAGCCGTGGACTCCAGTGTTTCAGATTCTGTTGTGTTTTGTGGTTGGGATGAATTTGGCAGCATACTAGAATCCATTATGAAAGAAAAAACAAACACTTAACTACATTGTACATTGAACTAAACTCAATTTAAAACAGTCGGTATGTTATCTGCATTAATTAAAACAAAACATAAGGATATAAAACCTAAACTCTATAAATGAAAAGTGTCTATTCAATTATCAACCGTAGATATATTAGGAATATGATGTAAAAACTTGGAGGAGTACTCGTGGTCGTGTCTGGTTCTCTTCACTCGAGTGACTTCACAGGCTCGAGAAAATTTATGTTGGACTGATTTATTAGAAATAGAAAAAAAAAACACATCTCAATAACTCTCTGAACCATTTCATACCAGTCATTCTAGACCATTTCTAACATATCTTTCATTTTTAATACTCATTTCTCCTTTTAAAAAATTATTTTAAAAAACTAAGGTTTTTGTAATTGATGAGAATAAGAGATTTTATTCTTTTGAATATAAATCTACTATTGTGAAATTAAAATATTGGAACTATTTTGAAACGAGAAAAAAAACCATGTACAGAGGGAGAGAGAATGAACTGTAGAGAAAGAAGCGGCCGAGCAACGACAATGGTGGAGGAACGACGACAGTGGAGTGCAACGGCGAAAGAGCGACGGAGGTGGAATGGCCGGGTGATGGAGTGGACGAGGTGGCGTGCGACGGCGAAGTGTTGGAGAACGCGGCGATCAGATCAATTAGGATTGATACCCGGTGCAGCGGAAGTTTAAAAATTTTATATGGAACGATTCCATAATGGGTATCAACCTTACGATTAAATTGTGTGTGTAAAAATTAAATAACGATTATAAAATTTTTACCTCCAATCTCGAAGCGAGATTATGGACACCAACAGATTTCTCTGCTCTTGTTGTATATCCCTGGAACTGATGACGAACTGTTCTTCAATCAGGTCCACGAACGGATATTTAATCCCTCTGATAGATTGCACTAGAAAATCTATCAGAAGTTTCTACGAAGAGATTAACGAATTTGATCCGTTAAACCAGACTGCAATTCAAAATTCACAGACTGGATTTTCCGAGCAGAGGGGAGAAGGGGGCGGCCACTACTGAGAGAAAAATAGGGTTTTTTCGAAAATTGTGACCTGTTGTGTCTAATTTCTGTACTGCAATAACTTATTTATAATGTAGGCCGCTAACAGCTTAGGGCCCATTAGTCATAAGTTCAAGCCCGACAAGCAAAGTCCGCATGTTCAGAAATTAATATAAAATTCATCATGACTCCGATTGATAAAACGATTTCACCAATGTGCACAGAAACCATTTCTGCACCTTTTAAAGTCAAGATAAATTTTTTTGAATCCGAATTCAGTGGTTTCCAAAAATGCCCATCCCTATGTCATTTTAGGAAATCTTACTCCTCTACTCTTAAATAAGAAGTCCAACTTCTTTGTTCATTAAATTTAACTCTTTAAATTTAACTATCTCAACGAGGATTAAAAATCCATTACTCTGTGTGACCCTCAATGGTTCAGGGATACAGCTAGCCGTGGGCTCACAACTCCTTGTGACTCGGAACAACAATTTCCGACTTGCCCATCGAATCATGGTATGAGCGCCTAGCAACATCGCCCCATGATTCCCTAGGTATCACTGATAGTGCCTGCAAAGAACCAATAGATTTTGGTTAGCGTACATTACGGTCCCTTCATCCATATATCCCGATCGAATCAACAACCATTGGTATATCGAGAGTCGTTCGAGATTCGATAACTATGCAATACATCTTGAAGATCAAATAGTGACATCGCATGTGTTACTAAGAAACTATTTCTTAAAACACATCATGTACTCTGGCCAGAGATTCGTCACACTAATATCTCCTCAGATCGCATAGGATTTCCACACTCGCAAGTATGTGGTGAATCCTTGACAACAAAGCATCGACTCCTATATGTGTTGTAACTGTACCCAATCCCGACACCTGATGACCCCAATAGAGTCGGTAAACGAGTCAAAGCACAATACTAGCATATAGAGTCTCAATGATGTTTCAAGTAGTAAGGACTAATGGTGTACAACCAAAACCGCGGACTTTATCCACTCGATAAGTGATAACCATTTGGAAAGTCCGGATAGGGTAGTTCGATCATTCATCGTATGAATATCCATTTGCATGCTTCGAACATCTCTATGTTCCTTACCAATGAAACGTGGTACTCTGCATCGCAAATGCTAGTCTCAAACTCGAGAGATCCTTATCCTTATTATCGGATGGCTCAATCGACTAGGAACAGTTTAGAATATACAGTGACTATAAGATGTGTTTCATGATAGACATCCCCATGTTCTACCACATCTCACATACACTATAGTATATTCAAGGTCTTTATCAAAACAACAATAGTATATCACAATATAGCAATATGAAGAAAGATAAAGTCATTGCCATTAATAAAAGTGTAAATTATATTAAACAAAAGATTGTTTATACAAAGAGTCATCAAAGCCCTTAGCCACAAGTTGGCTCACCGGGCACCCATTCTTTCAATCTCCCACTTGCCCTATAGCCAACTAGTCATACTACGTAGACCCATTGCTTCGCGATGTTTGTCAAATAATGGTCCTGGCAAGGGCTTAGTAAGTGGATCAGCGATATTTTCTGCAGAGGCCACTCTTTCGACAGTGATGTTTCCTCTTTCCACAATCTCCCGGATGATGTGGTATTTCCCCAGTACGTGTTTGGATCTTTGATGAGACCTTGGTTCCTTTGCCTGAGCAACGGCACCCGTGTTGTCACAGTACACCGGGACTGGACCAACAACTTCAGGAATGACGCCCAACTCTTGGACGAAATTCCTCATCCAAACGGCCTCTTTAGCAGCAGCTGATGCTGCAATGTATTCTGCCTCAGTGGTGGAATCCGCTGTGGTGTCCTGCTTGGAACTCTTCCAAGAGACAGCACCGCCATTGAGCATGAACACAAATCCAGAGGTTGACTTCGAGTCATCCACGTCACTCTAGAAGCTAGAGTCGGTATAGCCTTCCAATTTTAGTTTTCTTCCTCCATATACCATGAACATATTCTTAGTCCTTCGTAAGTACTTAAGAATGTCCTTCACGGCTTTCCAATGCATTTGACCGGGATTAGCTTGATATCTGCTCGTGACACTCAGAGCAAATGCCACATCCGGTCTGGTAGATATCATCCCATACATGATACTACCTATGGCTGACGCATATGGTACATGTGTCATTTTCTCTATCTCTTCATCCGTCTTGGGACACATAGACTTGGATAGAGAAACTCCATGACACATGGGTAGATGTCCTCTCTTGGACCCATCCATTGAAAACCGTTTCAATATGGTGTCGATGTAGGTTGATTGAGTGAGTCCTATCATTCTCTTAGATCTATCTCTATAGATCTGTATCCCTAGAATATAGGATGCCTCACCCAAATCCTTCATCGAGAATCTACCTGATAACCATATCTTTGTTGACTGCAACATCCCTACGTCATTCCCAATGAGTAGGATGCCATCAACATAAAGTACTAAGAATGTCACAGCATCCTTAACTACTTTCTTGTACACGCATGGTTCCTCCGGGTTCTTGATGAAACCAAAATCCTTTATTGTTTCATCAAATTTCTGGTTCCAACTTCTTGATGCTTGTTTTAGACCATAAATTGATCTCTGAAGTTTGCATACCTTATGCTCACTTCCCATGGATGTGTGCCCCTCAGGCTGCTTCATATAGATTTCTTCCTTAATGTCTCAATTAAAAAAAGCAGTCTTCACATCCATTTGCCATATCTCATAGTCATACCAAGCAGCTATGGCAATAAGGATTCTTATGGACTTGAACATTGCAACTGGTGAAAAAGTTTCATCATAGTCAACTCCTTGTCTTTGAGTATAACCTTTCGCCACCAATCGCGCTTTGTAGGTCAATACCTTACCATCAGGCCCAAGCTTTCTCTTGTAGATCCATTTACACCCTATTGGAACAATTCCATCGGGAGGATCTACTAAAAACCAAACTTGGTTTGTATGCATCGAATCTATTTCCGACTGCATAGCTTCAAGCCATAAATTTGAATCCGCATCAGAAATTGCTTCCTTGAAGTTTCTTGGATCACATCCAACATCGGGTTCATCTTGATCCCCTTCAAGAAGAAGACCATATCGAATAGGAGGTCTAGAAGTCCTCTCGGATCTTCTAGGTACAGTCGTGTCTATCAATGGTTCCTGAGGTGTAGGATCGTTATTTTGTATTTCGGGTTCTTCTCGAATTTCTTCGAGTTCCATCATCTCGCCTTTCTTATCCAATAAGAACTCCTTCTCCAAGAAGGTGGCATTCCTTGAAACAAACACCTTTGTTTCTGCAGGATAATAGAAATAATATCCGATTGAATTCTTCGGATACCCTACAAAATAACATAAGCTGGATCGACTATCCAACTTATCTCCCACTGTCCGCTTCACATAAGCAGGACATCCCCAAATCCTCAAGTACGAATACTTAGGAGCTTTGCCATTCCATAACTCGTATGGTGTTTTGTCCACTGCTTTAGTGTGGACGTTGTTTAACAACAATACCGCCGTTTCAAGCGCATAGCCCCAAAACGAAGGTGGAAGCTCAGTGAAGCTCATCATGGATCGAACCATGTCCAACAAAGTTCGATTACGACGCTCCGATATACCATTTAGCTGTGGTGTCATAGGAGGAGTCCACTGAGAGAGAATCCCATTCTCTTTTAGATAGTTCAAAAACTCGGTACTCAAGTATTCTCCACCTCGATCCGATCGAAGTGCTTTAATACTTTTACCTAGCTTGTTTTCTACTTCAGCCTTGAATTCTTTGAACTTTTCAAATGCTTCAGACTTATATTTCATTAAATATAAATACCCATACCTAGAATAATCATCAGTAAAGGTAATGAAGTAGGTGTGGCCATATTGAGTACCAACTCTAAATGGACCACAAACATCTGTATGGATCAAATCCAACAGATTTTGACTACGCTCAGGTTTCCCCTTAAAAGGAGATTTAGTCATTTTTCCTTTCAGGCAGGATTCACAAGTAGGTAGAGAGTTAATATCAGACATATCAAACATGCCCTCTCCCACTAGCTTGTTCATCCTCCTTGAGGAAACATGACCTAGCCTAGCATGCCAAAGGTTTGCCGGGTTTTGGCTATCGATTTTCCTTTTGTTTGTTGTTGCCGGTTTATCAACATAATTTATTGGAACGTCTTTTAGTTTTAAGTTATATAGATCGTTTTCAAGTTGTCCATTTCCAATCAAACATTCATTCTTGTAAATATTGCAAATCCCATTCACAAAATTGCAAGAATAACCATCTCTATCTAGCATAGAAACAGAAATAATGTTTTTAATCAAATCTGGAACAAATAAAACATCTCTCAAAAGTAACTTAAAACCGTTCTGCAAAATTAAATAAATATCTCCCACAGCTTTAGCTTCAACTCTGGAACCATTTCCGAGCCTCAGCTGGGTCTCACCCATTCTAAGCCTGCGACTTCTTGTCATCACCTGCAAATCATTGCAAATGTGAGATCCACATCCGGTATCCAATACCCAAGAAGTAGTATTAAGTAAAACATTTATTTCAATATAGAACATACCCTTTGCAGTTCGCAACTGCTCTAGATATTCCTTGCAGTTACGCTTCCAATGACCGGGCTTCTTGCAGTAATGGCAAACATCCTTGGATTTTTCCATGTTTGAAGCCTTTGTCTTGTACTTCTTCTCGGGTTCGATTTTCTTGGGTGGGGCAGAACGTTTCTTACCCTTTGTACTTGGCCCCTTCTTAGCAGAAGAAGAGGAGCCCACCAAGAAAGCCGGTTTATCCTTCTTTAATGTGGATTAATATGTCACAAGCATATTGACCATCTCTTCAAGGGAGGCCTCTATCTTGTTCATATTGAAATTCACCACAAATCCGTCAAACGAAGAAGGAAGAGACAGAAGTAGTAAGTCCACGTTGAGTTCATGCTCCAACACCAAATCAAGGGTTACCAACTTCTGTATGAGCCAAATCACTCGTACCCCATGATCACGGACCGAAGTCCCTTCACGCATGCGACACGTCATTAGCTCCTTTACAGTAGCGAACCTTTCAGCCCTCGATTGAGCCCCAAAAAGTTCCTTGAGTTGTACGTGAATGTCAGCAGCATTCACGATTTCCTCAAATCTCCTCTGGAGTTCATCAGACATTGAGGCTTGCATATAGCATTTGGCCTTGATATCATGGTCCCACCATGTATCAAGTTTGGCTAACTCTTCCGGACTTACGTCAGCTGGTGCTTCCTTCGGAGGAGATTTTTCTAACACGTAGAGCATCTTCTCCGAAGTCAAGACAATCTTCAACTTACGAAACCATTCCGTATAGTTTGCGCCAGTCAATTTATTTTGTTCGAGGATCGAGAAAAGTGGATTACGCGAATTCATCTTTATGAAATACTGAAAAGAAACAGACAAATATCAGTGATTGTTTAAGTAATTTACTAAGACATAAAATAGGCGAAATTTATTTTATGAATCTCACTCCCATTATTTTAACGATTTCACTACCCTCTAGTGAAAACGGGAAACTGTTTTTCTTAGTGAGAACATGGAGTCCAATTGACAATCTATGGTCCCGAATAATATCAGCCAACCATAATTTTCAAAAGGTAGAGCCCAATTGCTTCCAAAGCAACCTCCATGTTTTTACCTCATGTCCAATAAGGGCCCAATAATATGACGCCGTTTATTGTGACATGTCAAGATGACTCATCAATATTAAGTTGTGATGGACGGTCGTCATGTGGATCCCCCAATAATATGAGCCGATCCATGGGAGTTCCACCCAACTTACAACATGTGTCGATCCAATGTACAGCTTTTCTACGAACGGGCCCCCCAATAATATGAGCCGGACCTTATCCGCGCGGGTAGCATCTCATACATTGATCGTTGATGGAAGGTAGGAACATTTAAACAAATTTAAATTTCCTTTATTTATCTTGATATCAATTTTAAATCATATTTAAAATGAGGGATTTTAATTATGAAAATTTGTCTCATCATTTTTAAAATTTTGTATGTTTGCCGGATTCACACAATTTTGTCTAAAACATGCATACAACAATAATATCACATATTATATAGGATGATCGATTCCATTTCTAATCGACCCGTGGTTGCCAATCACGAGTCTTAGTCCAATCCTAGGTAATATGCAGTATGCAATGCAATTCTATTACATTGAGCTTCCAATTTACATTTCTTCTGTCTTTATTGTCTGCTGGGCCTACCTCCATCTTCAAATCTTGATCTCCCACTAAATCTAATGTATTTACAATAAATAACAATGACAAGTAGGGGATACATTTTTAAGGGGTGGGAACGGGCCATAAACCAAGCCCACTTTTATTACATATGACAATTCATATTGGGCCATAAACCAGGCCCATTAATAAATCCAACAAAAATAAAAACAAATGTAAATTCCTAACATACACCTACAAAATTGGTGATGGCAATCGATCATCCTTATCCAATAACATTTAATTCAAAATTAATTTATTGGATAACATGCAATGGCAATTTAAATTTAAAAGGATAAAATCATATTTCATATATAAAATCTTATTTTACATACAAAATCATATTTTATCTTTTTATCAAATAAAATCATATTTTATCTATAAAATCCAATTTTATACATAAAATCATATTTTATTCAATATATCCATAAGATCATATCTTATCATCAATTGTACCAAAAATAATTAATTTCAAAATTCAATTTAACGGATAAAATATTTAAATTTTCCAAAAATTCAAATTTATCCAAAAATTAATTTTAAAATTTTCGGACTCGAACAATTCGATCCGACGCCTCGTGGACCAATCAAAAACAATTTTCGATCGGACCAAAAATAGAATTTTAACATATTAAAATTTAATTTAAAAATTAAAAATTAATTTTTCCCGCGGGCCGCCCGGGACATTCCCGGGCTGCCCGCGCCCTAATGGGGTCGGGCCGGGCAGCCCGGCTGCCCCTAGGGCAGCGACGATCGCTGCCCCCCCCCCCGGGCAGCGATCCAATCGCTGCCCGGGTTTTTGCCCGAAAAAAAAAATTTTTATTTTTAAAATATTTATTTTGTTTCAAAAACCGAGGCTTAAAAAATTTTTTGTACAATTGATTAATTTAATCTCTTGATCTGAGCAACCTTGCTTTGATACCACTGTTGGAGAACGCGGCGATCAGATCAATTAGGATTGATACCCGGTGCAGCGGAAGTTTAAAAATTTTATATGGAACGATTCCATAATGGGTATCAACCTTACGATTAAATTGTGTGTGTAAAAATTAAATAACGATTATAAAATTTTTACCTCCAATCTCGAAGCGAGATTATGGACACCAACAGATTTCTCTGCTCTTGTTGTATATCCCTGGAACTGATGACGAACTGTTCTTCAATCAGGTCCACGAACGGATATTTAATCCCTCTGATAGATTGCACTAGAAAATCTATCAGAAGTTTCTACGAAGAGATTAACGAATTTGATCCGTTAAACCAGACTGCAATTCAAAATTCACAGACTGGATTTTGCCGAGCAGAGGGGGAAGGGGGGCGGCCAACTGAGAGAAAAATAGGGTTTTTTCGAAAATTGTGACCTGTTGTGTCTAATTTCTGTACTGCAATAACTTATTTATAATGTAGGCCGCTAACAGCTTAGGGCCCATTAGTCATAAGTTCAAGCCCGACAAGCAAATCCCGCATGTTCAGAAATTAATATAAAATTCATCATGACTCCGATTGATAAACCGATTTCACCAATGTGCACAGAAACCATTTCTGCACCTTTTAAAGTCAAGATAAATTTTTCTGAATCCGAATTCAGTGGTTTCCAAAAATGCCCATCCCTATGTCATTTTAGGAAATCTTACTCCTCTACTCTTAAATAAGAAGTCCAACTTCTTTGTTCATTAAATTTAACTCTTTAAATTTAACTATCTCAACGGGGATTAAAAATCCATTACTCTGTGTGATCCTCAATGGTTCAGGGATACAGCTAGCCGTGGGCTCACAACTCCTTGTGACTCGGAACAACAATTTCCGACTTGCCCATCGAATCATGGTATGAGCGCCTAGCAACATTGCCCCATGATTCCCTAGGTATCACTGATAGTGCCTGCAAGAACCAATAGATTTTGGTTAGCGTACAGTACGGTCCCTTCATCCATATATCCCGATTGAATCAACAACCATTGGTATATCGAGAGTCGTTCGAGATTCGATAACTATGCAATACATCTTGAAGATCAAATAGTGACATCGCATGTGTTACTAAGAAACTATTTCTTAAAACACATCATGTACTCTGGCCAGAGATTCGTCACACTAATATCTCCTCAGATCGCATAGGATATCCACACTCGCAAGTATGTGGTGAATCCTTGACAACAAAGCATCGACTCCTATATGTGTTGTAACTGTACCCAATCCCGACACCTGATGACCCCAATAGAGTCGGTAAACGAGTCAAAGCACAATACTAGCATATAGAGTCTCAATGATGTTTCAAGTAGTAAGGACTAATGGTGTACAACCAAAACCGCGGACTTTATCCACTCGATAAGTGATAACCACTTGGAAAGTCCGGATAGGGTAGTTCGATCATTCATCGTATGAATATCCATTTGCATGCTTCGAACATCTCTATGTTCCTTACCAATGAAACGTGGTACTCTGCATCGCAAATGCTAGTCTCAAACTCGAGCGATCCTTATCCTTATTATCGGACGGCTCAATCGACTAGGAACAGTTTAGAATATACAGTGACTATAAGATGTGTTTCATGATAGACATCTCCATGTTCTACCACATCTTACATACACTATAGTATATTCAAGGTCTTTATCAAAACAACAATAGTATATCACAATATAACAATATGAAGAAAGATAAAGTCATTGCCATTAATAAAAGTGTAAATTATATTAAACAAAAGATTGTTTATACAAAGAGTCATCAAAGCCCTTAGCCACAAGTTGGCTCACCGGGCACCTACTCTTTCCAGGGATTCGCTCCTTTCTCCATCAAAATTCTGTGCATGCATGTAGAAGGGCTAATTCCCTTGATGTCTGCTATGGTCCATCCGATAGCAGTCTTGTGCTCTTGTAGTACTTTGACTAAATGTTCCTCTTGGTCGGCTTCCAAACTATTGGAGATGATGACTGGTAATGTTTCTCTTTCTCCAAGGAAAACATACTTGAGATGTTTTGGAAGTATCTTTAGTTCGACCATTGTTGCCTGCAAAACAGATGGAAGGCGCCGAGTATTAGAGATTGGCAATGATATCTGAGAGATATTACCTGATTGAGGTAGCTCAGGCGAACTTTTCAGAGTCCCTCAATCTCCTTCATGTCTTCACTGAATCCAATTCCATCATCCTGCTGAATGGGTGCAACAATAGCCACCTCGAGCTCATCTTTTCCTGCATGCTCACAATAATCTTGTGCCAAGTAATCCACAATATCAACAAAAAATACACAATCATCATTGTCAGGAAATTTCATGGCATCATAAATATTAAATTTCACAACCTCGCCATCAAATTCCAAAGTGGGTGTGCCACTGTGAACATCAATTTTAGTCATGGAGGTTTTCAAGAATGGTCTGCCTAACAAAATAGGACTATTATGATCACCGTTTCCCATGTATAGCGCATAAAAATCTGCAGGAAATACCAAGTCATTTACTTACACTAACACATCTTCCACTATTCCCCTAGGGTATGCATTAGACCTATCAGGTAACTAAATAACAATTCTAGTTTTATTCAATGGACCAAGTGTCACGGATGCATAGCTAGAATATGGCATAACATTGATTGATGCTCCTAGATCTAACATGGCCTTCTCAAGTCTAACATTCCCTATAGTGCATGGGATAGAAAAACATACCTGGTTCCATGCATTTTGCGGGCAATTTTCGTTGGATCACAGCAGATACGTTCTCACCAAGCTCTACTTTATGACAACCCTTCAGTGTTTGTTTCCTCTTTGCTGTGCATAATTCTTTCAAAAATTTCGCGTGTCGAGTACCTGCTTAATAGCATCTAACAACGGAATATTCACCTCACATCTACTGAAAAATCTCATAAAGATCCTTTATCCCTTCATCTTTTCTAGAATCCTTAAGTGCTAAGGGAAAAGGGGCAACAGGCTTATACTCAGAAAGTGGAGGAAACTTACCTCTTGGTGCTTCTTCCTTGATGCTTCTCCATCAGTCAATTTCGGCTCTTCTTGCAGCTCCTCTTTGGCTGAAGTATCCACTTCTTTCTCCTTGATCTTCAACTCCTTCCCATTCCTTAGAGTGATTGAACTTGCGTTTTCTCTTGGGTTCGGAATTGTGTGAGATTGTAGAGCATTGGAATGTTGTGCTTCTAACTTATTGATGTCGGTGGCGAGCTGTCCCATCTGGTTATTTAAGTTTTGGATACTTGCTCTTGTTTTCTATTGGAAAGTTACAGTATTAGTAGCAAGATCCTTGACAATATTTTCAAGAAACTTACCCGGATTGGGAATCTGAGGACGCTGCTGCTGTTGAGGATATGGTGGCTTATAAGCTTGATTGTGCGGTGGTGCTTGAGGTCCAGATTGGTTCGCAAGGGTTCCCATATCTCAGATTTGGATGATCCTTCCAACCTGGATTGTATGTGTTGGAATAGGGATCATATTTCCGCTGTGGTGGTCCAGGAAATCCTCCAGTAGCAATGACCTGTTCAATCGATTCTTCTTGAAGTTGTGGGACACATATCAGTAGCATGTCACACTGCAGCACAAATCCCACATGCCTTTGCAGTCTGTCCCATTCCCTACAACCATTTGACGCACAAGAGACGTCAATTCAGTTAGTTGTTGCTCAAGGGAAGAGACATTTACCTCGTTGTTCTTCTTCAGTACATGCTCATTCCTGATGGTGCCAAATTGTTGAGAATTGGCAGCTATATTTTCAATTAAATTCCTTGCTTGTACCGGCGTTTTATCTATAAAAACGCCTCCACTTGCTGCATCTAGCATACTCTTGTCATGGGGCAACAACCTTCATAGAATAATTGAATTAATTGATTTTCACTTATCTGGTGTTGTGGACAGCTAGCACAAAGCTTCTTGAATTGCTCCCAGTATTCGTGCAGTGATTCCCCTGAGTATTGCTTGATTCCATAGATTTCCTTCCGGATGTTCGCAGCTCTAGAGGCTGGGAAATATTTTTCCAAAAAGATTCTTTTCATCTCCGTCCAAGTTGTGATAGAACCAGAGAGCAAGTAATTATAGCCAATCCTTAGCAGCACTCTTCAAAGAGAAAGGAAAAGCTCTCAGTTGAATCTGCTCCTCTGTCACTCCATGGGGTTTCATACTCGTGCAAACCACGTGGAATTCCATCAAGTGTTTATTCGGGTCCTCCACCTGCCATGAAAAGTAGGTAATAAGTGAATCAATCCAGATTTAAGCTGAAAAGTAGCATTATTTTCTATTGTAAGAAAAGTAATGCATAAAGGTTGTTGATTGGGATCAGGAGTGCCCAATTGACTAAGACTCAGATTCGCAATTAGTAGCCATCTCTTCTTCTGGGAATGCAGCTCGAGCAGCTTCCTCTTGTTGTTGCCTACGAAGTTCTCTCCTTCGCCTGTGTAAAGTCCTTTCGATCTCCTGGTCGTAGAAAAAGTCTTCTTCAGCAAAATCACCTGAAAGCAATGAACGAGAGAGAACTAGAAACCAAGAAAAGAGAGGAGAGTGAGATTAAACAAAACAAAAACAAAAGAAATAAAACACAATAAATTAAACACCGTTCCCCGGCAACGGCGCCAAAATATGGTAGCGCTAAGTCCGCATCACAACCCAAATTACCCAACTCAAATCAGATAACAAAATATGCAGTAGTGTGAGTAGGATCGTTCCCACGAGGAAAGTAAAATTTAAATAGTGTTCTAAATACACTAAAGGGGGTTTTTGAGTTTGGAACTTTAACTACTGAAATTTCAAACGAATAAAATTAAAAATTATCACTATCATGCAAGATTGAGAATTAAACTGAAGAAATCAATAAGAAACAAGCCTTGGTATCGGTCGACTAAAACACTTGATATTCATTCATTCAATCATCGATTCCCTAAAAATAATTAATCCTATCGAATATTCATCATTGAAAATTAAATTCCCGTTTCACCTTAAGCTTAGTTAATTAGACACCAGCGTTCTAAATTAACCCTTACCAATAAATTAAACCGAATTCCAGCGATCTAGATTAAATTTAAGGTAGCATTCAAATGAGTAAAACTAACGAATCTAGACAACACAAACACCAGCGGTTGTATTTAGCCTAGTCAATAGTTGTTTCCTTACGAATTAATAAATTCAACATCAGAAAATATCACATGTAGTTGCTTCGCAAATTAGTTGATTCAAACAATTACGGATTTGAATTCTAATTTAGCTATAGTTTGCATAGCAAAATCCTAAGATGGCCAATCCTAAAATCTCGCATACAAACATGAAATAAAACAGATCAACTATCGATACTCAATAAGAATTAAATACTGAAAATCGAATCTCATGAATAAATTATATCAAGGTTTCGTCTTCCTCAACCAAGTATAAAAGTTTAGCTACAACGATTCATCAAAAGTTCAAAAAAAATTCAAAAGAAAAGAAGGAAACTTGAGAGAGAGTTGTAAGAACAAAACATAGCCGCCTTAGAGATTGTAAAAGTCTGATAATTATCTCCAAAAAACGGAATAAAATCCTAATAAAAACTAGTGTCCAAAATAAAAGAGTTTCCAAAATTACAAAATTTTTCCCGAACAGACTAGCGCGCTCGATCCTATGAGTTGGCCAGATCGAGCGCATGAAAACTTTCAAACCTACTATTTTGATTTTATTTGGCCGCGCTCGATCGTATGAGTTCCTTGGATCGAGCACATGAAAAATGCATTGTCTACTGCCTTGATTCTTCATAAGTCGCGCTCGATCCTATGAGTACGCAGGATCGAGCGCATGAAACTTTGCCAACATTCTGCTTTACTTCTTCTTGTGCCGCGCTCGATCCTTTAAGTACGTCCGATCGAGCGCATGCAAACATCCGATTTCTTCTTAAAACTTGATACTTCCTACACATTAAACCCGGGAGTATGTTATGTAGCTAAATGCATGCATAAAAAAAACTAAGATAGAACATGAACAAAGAAAAATAAATGAATGCAAACTACTAACAAAATAACATTAAAATATGCAAACAAAACACGACTATCATTAAGACTCAGCGATTGGCACGTCTAGCCAATGGAGTTAATACATCTGGATTTATTTTCAAGCAGATGGTTTATTATTCTTATCGAATCAGGTGGTTGTACCTGATGTAGCGGAGATCAGGAATGATATTTTATCACAAGCTCACAGGAGTCGATTGTCAGTTCACCCTGGAAGAATGAAAATGTATAAAGACTTGCGAACCAAATTCTGCCTATGACTTCACGTCAGTGTGATGCTATCTGGGTCTTTGTTGACCGTTTGACAAAATCAGCACACTTTATTCCTTACAACCGGGAGTATTCTTATGATCGCATGGCACACTTATATATCCAGGAGTTAGTGCGATTGCATGGGATTCCAGTAAGCATAGTCAGTGATAGAGACTCGCGATTTACCTCACGTTTCGGGGGTAGTTTTCAGCAGCCGTTGGGTACAACTCTGAGTTTAAGTCTGCATATCATCCGGAGACTGATGGGCAGTCAGATCGGACAATTAGTACTGTAGTGACCCTTACCCGGATCACCTACTAAACAGAACTTAGGAATGCAATTAACTTAATTAAACAGAAATCAGAATTCAATTGCGGAAACCATAACATTTATACAATCCCAAGAAAATGAATCTGTAAATATCCAAAATAATATACAACCAAATCGAATAGCTTTATAAACCCAAAACAACAGAATAAAAACCTAAACGAAGCTCCAGCTGATCAACCACTGCCTAGCCCCTCTTGGATCCACCCGCCTCGTCCAATCGCAAATCTGCCCCATGGAATAGGGTGTCCAAAAACACAAAGTACGAAAGATGAGCATTAAAACGCTCAGCACGAGAGTATGAGTATACATGGATGCAAAGTGAACTCCCTATAAACTCGAGGTCAAGGATCAGAGAACAAAGATAGACCGGGCCCTGGTATGTAGCACGTTGTGCCATCGCTTTCAGGAGGTGGCTCCCATACCAAAATACCAGTGGATATGCCGGACCCAAATCGATGGAAGTACAACCACTAACAGGATAGGGTAAAACCCTACTATAGACATCTCGAACGAGATAGCTCAATATGCAAATGTATGCAGCATAAATCAATGACATATAAATCATGCAGTCACATAATACATGCATACTCAGTCAAGATATCTCGAACAGTACTTTCGTACCTCAAATACTAGGCAAGTGCTATCAGCCCTAGGTCCACGCCTATAATCCGCGCTACACTGCCAAATGATACTTCTATCATTAAAGCGCTCTAAAAGCCTTAACTAAGCTAAAGCATACTCCTAAATATTTTTAGAAAGCAAAAGCTATACCTTTGTCCGTCGTTAGCCCTTTGCTGTCGATTGCCTCAAAACTAGGCTACAGCTCCGCTACGACGCCTGGATCGCTATGCCACTTTTGGATTCTCGATGGGACACCTAGAATTCCCTAGATCTGAGTTAGAAGGCTAAGGAATCGAGAGAGAAGAGGTGATTGGTGCGTCTTAAAATGAGGCTCGGCACCCCCTATTTACGAATTTCGGGCCCTCCGAACACGTTCGGATTGTTTCAAACTGGACTTCGGATCGTCCGAACCCAATAATACGTCATTGTTTATGTCAGCAAAATGATGTCATCCACGACGACTGTCGGCAGCAAGTTCGGAGCGTCCGAACCACTCTTCGGATCGTCTGAACCCTGACTTCGGACCTTTCGAACCTTGACTTCGAAGCCTCCAAACTCGACGACCCTCGAACAATTTTTGAGCGTTATGAATCCATTTCCGAACTCTGTTAATCCATCTGGGACTCCCTTAATCATGTTTTATTACATCTAAACATGATCGTATTATTAATTACTCATAAATCATTAATTCTGGATATGGGTCACTACATTCTCCCCCACTTAAGATATTTCATCCTCGAAATCCGATCTTAAGTACCGAATGTAAAACAAAAATCCAAAAAATTTTTATTCAAATCAAACGTTTACATCTGAATACAAATCGAAAATGAAATCAAAATAACTCAGGATGTTCTGTACGCATCCTGTCCTCAAGTTCCCAAGTAGCTTCCTCAGCGCCTCGGCGCTGCCACTGAACTAAAACCAAAGGAATGACTTTGTTCCGCAAGACCTTATCCTTGTGATCCAGGATACGAATAGGTCTTTCAACATAAGTCAAATCCTTATCCACTTGAACTTCAGACCGCTGCAGAATATGAGACGGATCTGCCACATATCGTCGCAACAGAGATACGTGGAACACGTTGTGAATACTGGACAGATATGGTGGCAAAGTCAAACGATAAGACAAATCGCCAAGGCTCTCCAAGATCTCAAACGGACCGATAAATCTGGGAGACAACTTGCCCTTAAGTCCAAATCTGAGAATCTTGCGGAAAGGTGACACCTCAAAAGCACTTTCTCCCCAACATCAAACTGCAAAGGCCTACGCTTAGTGTTAGCATAGCAGGCCTGACGATCCTGTGCAGTCTTAATCCGTTTCTTGAGCTGATCAATAATATCTACTGCCTGCTGGATAATCTCCGATCCCTCAGCCTGTCTCTTCCCCACTTCTTCCCAGAAGAGTGGAGTACGACAACGTCGCCCATACAACGCCTCAAAAGGTTCCATCCCAATGCTAGTATGATAGCTGTTGTTGTACGCGAACTCAATTAATGGAAAATGATCCTGCCAGGCTATACCAAAGTCCATAGTGCAAGCTCGAAGCATATCTCCAAAGTACGGATAGTGCGCTCTGACTGACCATTCTGTCTCCGGATTATAGGCAGTACTCAAACTGAGAGTAGTACCCATCGCACGCTGAACACTCCCCCAGAACCTAGAAGTGAACCTGGGGTCTCGATCGTTGACAATGCTCACAGACACTTCATGAAGTCGAACGATCTCGTGAACATACAACTGTGCCATGCGATCCACAGAGTACTCTCGACTATAAGCAATGAAATGCGCTGACTTGGTGAGTCGGTCCACCACAACCCAGATAGCATCACAATTCCTCGAGGACATCGACAAATGAGTCACAAAATCCATCGTGATAAACTCCCATTTCCACTCAGGAATAGGCAGACTGTGAAGCAAACCTCCAGGTCGTCGGTGTTCTGCCTTGACTTGTTGACACACCAAACATCTCGAAACATACTGATACACGCTGTGTTTCATCCCCTTCCACCAAAACTGAGTACGTAGATCCTTGTACATCTTGTTGCTTCCCGGATGAATACTCAACTTGGTGCGATGTGCCTGAGACAAGATCTCATCTCGCAATTCTTCATCCTGCGGAACCACAAGTCTACCAGACAAACACAGAAAACCATCTGATTGATAGTGAAATCCAGACGAGCTACCCTCGTTAGCTAGATGAGCCAAACTTTGGGTCTTTGAGTCAGACATCTGAGCATCTCGAATCCGCGAATACAAAGCTGGCTCAGATAATATCGCAAACATCTGGATACTCTGCATACCTTTCTTATGCTTGAAGGTATACCCGAAGTACAACAGTCACTGATCGTACTAGACATCGAACAAGTCTGCAGTGCGGATAGTTGCACCTTGCGACTCAAAGCATCAGCGGTGAGATTAGCAGCTCTCGGATGGTACTTAATCTTGCAATCATAGTCCTTAAGCAAATCCATCCAACGTCTCGGCCTCATGTTCAATTCCGCCTGAGTGAACAAATATTTGAGACTCTTGTGGTCGGTGAAGATCTTAAATTTCTCGCCATACAGATAATGACGCCAGATCTTCAAAGCGAACACAATGGCTGCCAATTCCAAATCATGAACTGGATAGTTGTCCTCGTGAAGCTTCAGCTGTCTAGAAGCGTATGCAATCACATGCCCATTCTGAGTCAGGACACAACCTAACCCCTGAAGAGAAGCATCAGTGTATACCACATACCCTCCAGATCCTGATGGTAATGCCAACACCGGCGCAGAAGTCAACCGCCGTCGAAGCTCACAGAAATTCTCCTCACACTCGGAGGACCACTCGAAATCAACACCCTTGAGGGTAAGCTGCGTCAACGGTCGAGCTAGCTGAGAGAAGTGATGAAACTTAAAATTTGTAATTATTTATATGTTAAAAAGTGTGTTTTAAAATTTAAGTTTAATTAAAATTATGAAGTTGTATTATTTTAGTGTTATGTGTTTATATTTAAATGTTTTACTAAAATGTTGTATTTTACGGTTTACGCAGGTTTGGTAAAAATAAAATTACTCAAGCTACAGAGGTCATAATGGAGTAATCTCAAAACCTGTAGAATCACAAAAGAGGCATCTTCAACTTTGTAGAAGACAAGAAATTCCAAAAACTTCATTAAGATGATCAAAATAATCAAACATCAAAATGGAGATAGATTTACTTTTACTATGACCAGCTTGGAGTAAAAATATCATAAGTATTTCATATGTTATCCAAAAGGGGTGAATGAGTTGTCCAAACACATCTACACAAAATATCCTACGTGTTCTATGTTGAAAAGAAAGGCTGAATCGGTGGTCTAAGGCATCAAACATGCCAATTAAAGTTGGGTCATGGTATTGACATTCAAGGAGACAAGCACCCACCAACTTTACTATTTCACATTTAATGAGCCTTGGACTCTTGCTCTCATTTGGCCTATAAATAGATGTGTTGTATAAGCTTTGTAGTGTGTAAGAGTGTAGAGAATTCTTCATTTGTAAAATAAATATTGTGTGTGTGAGAATAAAAGTTTGAGTGTGCAAGTTTCTCAAGTTCAAGTATGAAATTTCTTTTATCTTTATTCTTGAGTTTCATGTTCATGGAAAGCTAAATCTTTTTATGTCAAGGTGAAAAGGTTTCATTGTTGGTCAAGTAAGATTGTCTATATTTTGTATATTCTTTTCTTTTCTATTTTTATTTTTACTAATTGATCTTTATTTGTAGGTATAATTTTGGATGATTTGTTGTTATCTATTTACATCAAATGCTTGGTACCTTGAATGTGGTTACCTTGATTTGTTGTCAAATATGATACAATAAATACTACAATAATTATATACTATAAATATATGTATCTATTTATAATAAAGTCATATATATTATTTAGACGATAGCGCGACACTGTCGGTTGTTCTAAATAATATATTGTGATTTGAACTAACATTTACTTTCTCGCATCTAACTTTTACTTTATCGCAACTAACATTTACTTTTCCGCAACTAACATTTACTTTCTCGCATCTAACTTTTACTTTTCCGCAACTAACATTTACTTTATCGCATCTAACATAAAGTCATATATTTTATTTAGACGATAGCGTGGCTCTGCCGGATGTTCTAAATAAAATATTGTGATTTGATCTAACATTTACTTTTATGTCAATTTATATTTATGCATTTATATATATATTATGGGTACCATGTATTAAATATCGGTTGATATTAATATAGTGGGAACTATATTATATGATATACTTGTTTAAATATTTCATTGTTCTTTTATGTTTATTTTTATTTTAGTTTCTTTTATTTATTTTTATTAAGCAATCTTAAATAAACCAACAATGAACCTTTGAAACCTTGACAATTTTATAATTTGTGTATTTGAAGTTTTATAATAATATTTTCATCTATAATATATTATTGCTAAAATTAAACTTACAACATCCTCTCCGTGGATCGATCTCGTACTCACGAGTATATTACTTGCAGACAACCTACACTTGGGTGAATTACAATTTAAGTTGTAGCAAGTTTTTGGCGCCGTTGCCGGGGAGGTATAAATTAAGTTTAATTTTGTTATTATGTAAATAGTATGTTGTTTTTTATTGTATGATTGTTTGGAGTCGTAAACAAAGTGGTAGACTTGTTCGAGTAACTGAAAATATTTTAAACATGGACGATAATTCTAATAATCAAGATGATAATAATAATAATCATCATCATCAAGAACATGAACAACCAAGAACACTTAGGCACCATATGAATCCAATAAGAACTAGTACACCATCTTGTTTAGTTTTTCCTCCTGATGCATCTAATTTCAATTTTAAGCCACAAGTCATTCAACTTTTACCAAATTTTCATGGCTTAGATTCTGAAAATCCATATTTGCATTTAAGAGAATTTGAGGAGGTTTGCAACACTTATAATGATCAAAATTGTAGCATGGATACTGTTCGATTAAAGCTTTTCCCTTTTTCCTTAAAAGATAAAGCTAAAACATGGTTGCAAAATTTGAGATCAAGTTCAATAAGATCATGGGAAGAAATGCAACAACAATTTCTAAAAAAGTTTTTTCCTTCCCATAGAACAAACTCTTTTAAAAGACAAATTACAACTTTTTCTCAAAAACAAGGGGAAACATTTTATCAATGTTGGGATAGATATAAAGAGTTACTTAATACATGCCCACATCATGGTTTTGAAATATGGAGAATAGTTTCTCACTTTTATGAAGGTTTAATACCTAAAGATAGGCAAATGATAGAATTCATGTGTAATGGAACTTTTGAAGATAAAAACCCAAATGAAGCTATGGAATATTTGGAGTCATTAGCAGAAAATGCTCAAAATTGGGATAATATAGGCTCAATTGAACCACCAAGTAAAACCAATAATTCAACAAATGGAGGTGGTATTTATCATCTTAAAGATGATGTAGATGTTCAAGCTAAACTTGCATCTTTAGCAAGAAAAATCGATTCATTAGAAATGAAAAAGAGTGATCAATTAAAAAGTGTTCAAGAAATTGTTTGTCATATATGTGACACACATGATCATCTTACAAAAAATTGTCCTACTTTGCCTTCATTTAAAGAATGTCTCCATGAACAAGCCAATTATGTTAACAATTTTAAAAAACCAACATTAGATCCTTTTTCACAAACATACAATCCTGGTTGGAGAAATCATCCCAATTTTAGTTGGAGGAACGATAATAATGTACAACCTTCACAACAACCTTTTCAAAATAACCAAAATCATCAAGGTTATGCTCCTTATATCCCACCTCCAAGAAAAAATTTTGAAGATGAAATTCATGCATACATTCAAAAGCAAGAGTCTATCAATATTCAAAACATTCAATCTATGAATGATTTGAAAGAAACTCTTGCAAAATTTGCATCTGCACTTAATATTCATGAAAAAGGAAAATTTCCATCTCAACCACAACCTAATCCTAAAAATCAAAATCAAGAAAAATTTGATCAAGTAAAATCTGTTATTACTCTTAGAAGTGGTAAAATAGTTAATGATCCATATAGTGATGAAAACAAAGATCAATTAAACTCAAAGAGTAAGGATTCAAATCCTGATACTTTTGAGAAAGATGATGCTTTGAGTCCTAAAAATAAGAAAATTGATGATAAAATAAATAAACATGTTCCTTTTCCTCATGCATTAGTAAATAAAAAACAAAAAAATGATTCTGATATTTATGAAGTTTTTAAACAAGTAAAAATAAATATTCCATTATTAGATGCTATTAAACAAGTGCCTTCTTATGCAAAGTTTTTAAAAGATTTATGTACTGTGAAAAGACAATTGCATGTAAAGAAGAAAGCATTCTTAACGGAGCAAGTAAGCTCTATTATTCAAAATAATTCTACCTTGAAATATAAAGATCCCGGTTGTCCAACAATTTCATGTATTATTGGAAAAAATAAAATTAAAAAAGCTTTGTTAGATTTGGGAGCAAGTGTGAATTTAATTCCTTATTCAGTTTATGAAAAGCTTAAGTTGGGAGATTTAAAACCTACATCTGTCACTCTTTTACTAGCCGATATGTCAATCAAAATACCTAGAGGTATCGTAGAAGATGTGTTAGTTCAAGTCGATAAATTCATATATCCTGTGGATTTTATTGTCTTGGATACACAACCAATAGAAGTACATAACGAAATTCCAGTAATATTGGGACGTCCATTTCTAGCAACTTCAAATGCTTTAATTAATTGTCGAAATGGAATAATGAAATTGTCTTTTGGAAATATGACTTTAGAACTTAATGTGTTCAATTTATGTAAACAACCAAGTATTAATGAAGATGAAGATGATAATGCAATAGAAACAATTGTGGAAGAAAATATACACCAAGAAAACTTAAATCAACAATCTGAAGTTTGTTTAGTGGAAAGTTTTGATTCAAAAAATGTTTTTAAATCAAAGTTATTTGAAGAAATTAATGAACTTGAAGAAGTAAAAGAAAATGATCATCCAAAACTTGAATTAAAACCCTTGCCAATAGAACTAAAATATGCTTTTCTTGGTGAAAATCAAACATATCCTATTGTAATATCTTCTACCCTCTTACCAAAACAAGAAGAAGATGTAATAACACTACTTAAAAAACACAAAAATGCAATTGGATGGACTTTGCAAGATATAAAAGGTATAAATCCTTTAATCTGCACACATAGAATTCACTTGGAAGAAAATGCTAAAACATATCAACAACCACAAAGAAGATTAAATCCACACATGAAAGAAGTTGTTAAAAATGAAGTTTTAAAACTATTAGATGCCGAAATTATTTATCCAATCTCGGATAGTAAATGGGTAAGTCCAACACAAGTAGTACCAAAAAAATCAGGCATCACTGTTATAAAAAATGAAAAGGGAGAATTATTACAAGCTAGGATTCCATCTAGTTGGCGTATGTGCATTGATTATAGAAAATTAAATGATGCAACTAGAAAAGATCACTTTCCGTTACCATTTTTAGATCAAATTTTAGAGAAAGTGGCAGGTAATCCTTATTATTGTTTTCTTGATGGGTATTCGGGGTATTATCAAATACCAATATCATTAGAAGATCAAGAAAAAACTACTTTCACTTGTCCGTTCGGAACTTTTGCTTTTAAAAGAATGCCATTTGGTTTATGTAATGCCCCGGCTAATTTTCAAAGATGCATGCTAAGTATTTTTAGTGACATGATTGAAGAATTTGTGGAAGTTTTTATGGATGATATAACTGTTTTTGGAAACTCATTTGAAAACTGTCTTAAAAATTTGGAAGAAGTTTTAAAAAGATGTGAAGAAAAAAATCTTGTTTTAAATTGGGAAAAATGTCACTACATGGTTAAATCCGGAATTGTGTTAGGGCATGTCATATCTGAAAAAGGAATTGAAGTTGATAAAGCTAAGGTTGATGTTATTGCTAATCTACCATCACCAAACACGATCAAAGAAATTCGATCATTTTTGGGTCATGCGGGATTTTATAGAAGATTTATAAAAAATTTTAGCATAATATCGAAACCAATTTCAAATCTTTTAACAAAAGATGCACAATTTGAATGGACTCAAGAATGTGAAACTGCTTTTAAAAAGATAATTAATCTTTTAACTACATCACCTATTTTACAACCTCCTGATTGGTCTTTACCATTTGAATTAATGTGTGATGCAAGTGATTATGCTGTAGGAGCCGTGTTAGGACAAAGAAAAGAAGGTAAACCTTATGTGATCTATTATGCAAGTAGAACCTTAAATAGTGCTCAAATCAATTATTCAACAACTGAAAAAGAATTACTTTCAGTAGTGTTTGCATTAGATAAATTTCGATCCTATTTAATTGGTTCTACTACTATTGTTTACACTGATCATTCTACCATAAAATATTTATCAAATAAACAAGATGCTAAGCCGAGATTAATAAGATGGATTTTGTTGTTACAAGAATTTGATCTTGTAATAAAAGATAAAAAAGGAAAAGAAAATGTAGTAGCCGATCATTTATCAAGAATAATTTCTGAATCATCTCAAAATGAAATACCAATAAATGAAAATTTTCCGGATGATCAACTATTTTATGCTACTACTATGCCTTGGTTTGCTAATATTGTAAATTTTCTTGTGACAAATAAAATGCCTTCTCATTGGAGTTCACAAGATAAAAATAAATTCTTGAAAGAGGTCAAAAAATTTTATTGGGATGATCCTTATTTGTTTAAGTATTGTCCTGATCAAATTTTTCGACGATGTATACCCGACAATGAGGTAAGTAGTGTCATTAAATTTTGTCATTCTGAGGCATGTGGAGGTCATTTTTCGTCAAAGAAAACAGCTGCAAAAATCTTTCAATGTGGATTTTATTGGCCTTCTTTATTCAAAGATACACATTCATTTTGCAAATCTTGTGAAAATTGTCAGAAAATGGGTTCAATTTCAAAACGAAACATGATGCCTTTAAATCCAATCATGATTATTGAAATATTTGACAGTTGGGGAATAGATTTTATGGGTCCATTTCCATTATCTTTTGGATTCACTTATATTTTAGTAGCTGTCGATTATGTTTCAAAATGGATTGAAGCAATTGCATGTAGAACTAATGATCATAAAGTTGTGATAAAATTTTTGAAAGAAAATATTTTTAGTCGATTTGGAATACCTAGAGCTATAATAAGTGATGGGGGAAGTCATTTTATAAATAAATCATTTTCTTCGTTGTTAAGAAAATATGGTATTACACATAAAGTTTCTACTCCATATCACCCTCAAACGAATGGTCAGGTTGAACTTGCAAATAAAGAAATAAAACAAATTTTGGAAAAAACAGTCAATCCAAATCGAAAAGATTGGTCTTTAAGATTAAGTGATGCATTATGGGCATATAGAACTGCATTTAAAACATCATTGGGGATGTCACCATATAGATTAGTTTTTGGAAAGCATTGTCATTTACCTGTTGAAATTGAACATAAAGCTTATTGGGCAATTAAAGCGTTTAATACTAATTTAGATGATGCATCTAAATCAAGAAAATTGCAATTAAATGAACTAGAAGAATTAAGAAATGATGCATATGAAAATGCAAAGATTTATAAAGATAAAACAAAAGCATTTCATGAAAAATATTATGAGAAAATCTTTTGAAATCGGACAAAAAGTTTTACTTTATAATTCTCGCTTGCATTTGTTTCCAGGAAAACTTAGATCGCGATGGTCTGGACCATTTATTGTTAAATTTGTCTATCCTCATGGTGCTGTTGATGTTGTAAATCCTAAAAATAATAATGTATTTAAAGTTAATGGGCAAAGACTTAAACCGTTTATAGAAAATGAAGTTCTTAATGAAGAGTTTATGCCTTTATATGATCCAACTTAATTGTTACTTATATTTTTATTTTATTTTTGCAGAATTGAGTTCACTTCCCGGTTAAGTGGTGGATAACGGTACTCCGTGACTACTTTCAGTCGGTTTTATTTCAATTTCCCAAAATAATTGAATATATATATATATAAATATATATTATGGATGAAGCTATCAAAAAACTTGGTAAATATTTTCCATCTATTTCTAAAAAAGTTCTGAGAATGATTTATGAAGGCAGATGTGAAAGATTGAGAATGCTTATGCAAAAAGGAATCCCGGAGGATATTCGTCTTATAATTGAAGCCAAGGTTCGATTAGGTGGTGAAGTTCCAAAATTCTTACTTGTTCGAAATATGTCTGGACTAGGAAAAAGTACCTATGCGAAGAAAAGAAGGGCTAAAAGGTTAGATGTTTGTCATAATTGTGCCAGATGGACTTGTAATAGACAATGCAGATCTTTGGGATATGTTTCCACAAATAGAGAAGATAAAATTGATTTCATTAAGAATGGGCTGAGTAAAGAGTCATTGGATGATATCTCATTGACTCTTGAGACGCATTCTAGTGGAGATGTACAAGGTCAACTTCTCCATTTATGGAAACTATTCCAAGCGCAGCGTCATGGTGATGGTCTTGGGAATCTGACTAAAAAAGACCCTATTTGCCAATTTATAAGAAAATTGGATGGTAAGCCAACCCTCGACTCATAAATATTGAAGGAACACTGTGAGCCACAATCACATCACTGTTTATACGCATGCATGTTATTATTATATATTATTTTTTTACTATTTTCATCATTTTGTTCACATCTGTATTCCTATTTCTGTCTTATTCCTTGTTTTCCTTATAAAATCACTCAACTCTTTATATTTTTTTTTTTTAAAAAAAAAGAAAAAAACATGACAGGATCTTCTTCACAAAAATTGAAAAATATTTGTGTCTTTTGTGGTTCTAATACTGGAAAGAATGAAATATTTGTTGATGCAGCAATTAATCTTGGAAAAAAGTTAGCAGAGAGAAAAATTCACTTGGTTTACGGAGGAGGCAATATTGGGTTAATGGGATCTATTTCAACAGCAGCTCATCTTGGAGGTAGTCAGGTTTTGGGTATTATTCCTACAGCTTTAGCTGAAGGAAATATTACAGGTGTTACGGTTGGGGAAGAGTTGAAAGTTTCATCAATGTACGAGAGAATAACTAAAATGATAGAAAATTCTGATGCTTTTATTGCCTTACCTGGTGGTTTTGGTACTTTAGAAGAAATTTTTCATGTTGTTTCTTGGGCACAACTTAATATCCATAATAAACCTGTTGGCTTGTTGAATATTAATAACTATTATGATGGTTTGTTGACTTTTCTCGATGTAGCCGTGGAACAAAATTTTATTTCAGAAAATTCACGAAGGATGCTCATCTCTGCTTCGAATGAAGACCAATTAATTGATGATCTCCAAGCTTTTGTTCATCAACCTGATTCAGCTATAACAAAGATCAATTGGTCTCAACCAACTAGTAAGAAAAGAAAACTGGATCATTGATTCAACATGTCATGAAATGGTTTGTGTTTGTTCCTCATCTTCAATAATTCCAGGTGATATCTCTTTCATCATGTACTCTTTATTAAAAAAAAAAAAAAATTTTAAAAACAATGTCATATTCAAGTTTGGGGGAGGGTTTATCTCTAAAAAAAAAAAAAAAAAAAAATTAAAATTTAAAAAAAAATATATTTCTATAATAATATTTATTTTTCTTTTTCAATGGCAGAGTAAGGAGTCAAAAACTCCTGACACGCATTAGTTTTTATTTATCATCTTATCACAATAGATTAGATTTTAATATTTCGTATATATTTAAATTGCAAACTACTAAGAAAATGAAGTTTTTTTGTATAGATGTTTATTTATTCTTCTTTTTATCAATTTAATAGAAAATATATAATTGATGGGATATAAGTTATAAATAATATATAATTGTGTGTTTTCAAATACATATTTTCTAAAACTTTTATGAGTATATAATTAAAGTGATATTGATTGAATAAATAATAACATGTATAATTGAGGGAATTAATTTGTAAAAGTGCAATAGTTACTCACATAAATTTTGTGAGTGAGGGGTAAGAATTGAGAAAACAACTTATAAGCTTTTATTGATTATTAAGAAATGGTTGATTACTAGATTAAACCCATTTTGAAAAAAAAAAAAAAAGAAAAAAAAAAGAAAAATGAAAATTGGCTGCAAAGTTGTTTGAAGTTTGATTGTAAAGATGTAGAGTATTAATATCTCTACTATAATTATTAATGTAATAGATTTACCTCATAAAAAATAAAAAAATAAATAAACTTTGAAAAAAAAAAATGTTACATTTTCAAAGTTTATTGGAGGTATTTGATTATGTAAAAACAATTTTGCAGCCAAGCAAAAAAAAAAAAAACAAAAAACAAAAAAAAAAATGGGTTTATTCTTTGTAAATCATCCTATCTTATTTTCAATATTAGGTTATTTGATTGTCTGCTTTACTAGCCATTTTCAAAGAGTGTATAATTTCTTCCAACTCCATGAGTGAAAAACAGCTATATATGAAATACTTTAACCCGAGAGAATATGGAGTTGAGACTTTTACATTAATATTCTTGATGATATACATGTTATGAAAATGATTTCTATTATCCTTTTAATTATATTATTCTCAAAGTTTTTAGAAAATATTTATGTAAAAAAAAGAAATTATATATATTTAATATTTTGATATTGTGTGAAATATATATGTATAGCCCATCCAATTACATATTGATATATTGGTTGATAATGAGATTTATAAATAAACATATGATCTCCTCACAAGTGTGATTTTAAAATTTCAAAGTTTGCAAATTTAAATATATATATTAAGGAATAAAAATTTAACTTGTGATTTTATGATATTTTATGATATTTTATTACTAAGGGACTAGTAATTAGCCGGTTTGGGGGTGTGATGAAACTTAAAATTTGTAATTATTTATATGTTAAAAAGTGTGTTTTAAAATTTAAGTTTAATTAAAATTATGAAGTTGTATTATTTTAGTGTTATGTGTTTATATTTAAATGTTTTACTAAAATGTTGTATTTTACGGTTTACGCAGGTTTGGTAAAAATAAAATTACTCAAGCTACAGAGGTCATAATGGAGTAATCTCAAAACCTGTAGAATCACAAAAGAGGCATCTTCAACTTTGTAGAAGACAAGAAATTCCAAAAACTTCATTAAGATGATCAAAATAATCAAACATCAAAATGGAGATAGATTTACTTTTACTATGACCAGCTTGGAGTAAAAATATCATAAGTATTTCATATGTTATCCAAAAGGGGTGAATGAGTTGTCTAAACACATCTACACAAAATATCCTACGTGTTCTATGTTGAAAAGAAAGGCTGAATCGGTGGTCTAAGGCATCAAACATGCCAATTAAAGTTGGGTCATGGTATTGACATTCAAGGAGACAAGCACCCACCAACTTTACTATTTCACATTTAATGAGCCTTGGACTCTTGCTCTCATTTGGCCTATAAATAGATGTGTTGTATAAGCTTTGTAGTGTGTAAGAGTGTAGAGAATTCTTCATTTGTAAAATAAATATTGTGTGTGTGAGAATAAAAGTTTGAGTGTGCAAGTTTCTCAAGTTCAAGTATGAAATTTCTTTTATCTTTATTCTTGAGTTTCATGTTCATGGAAAGCTAAATCTTTTTATGTCAAGGTGAAAAGGTTTCATTGTTGGTCAAGTAAGATTGTCTATATTTTGTATATTCTTTTCTTTTCTATTTTTATTTTTACTAATTGATCTTTATTTGTAGGTATAATTTTGGATGATTTGTTGTTATCTATTTACATTAAATGCTTGGTACCTTAAATGTGGTTACCTTGATTTGTTGTCAAATATGATACAATAAATACTACAATAATTATATACTATAAATATATGTATCTATTTATAATAAAGTCATATATATTATTTAGACGATAGCGCGACACTGTCGGTTGTTCTAAATAATATATTGTGATTTGAACTAACATTTACTTTCTCGCATCTAACTTTTACTTTATCGCAACTAACATTTACTTTTCCGCAACTAACATTTACTTTCTCGCATCTAACTTTTACTTTTCCGCAACTAACATTTACTTTATCGCATCTAACATAAAGTCATATATTTTATTTAGACGATAGCGTGGCTCTGCCGGATGTTCTAAATAAAATATTGTGATTTGATCTAACATTTACTTTTATGTCAATTTATATTTATGCATTTATATATATTATGGGTACCATGTATTAAATATCGGTTGATATTAATATAGTGGGAACTATATTATATGATATACTTGTTTAAATATTTCATTGTTCTTTTATGTTTATTTTTATTTTAGTTTCTTTTATTTATTTTTATTAAGCAATCTTAAATAAACCAACAATGAACCTTTGAAACCTTGACAATTTTATAATTTGTGTATTTGAAGTTTTATAATAATATTTTCATCTATAATATATTATTGCTAAAATTAAACTTACAACATCCTCTTCGTGGATCGATCTCGTACTCACGAGTATATTACTTGCAGACAACCTACACTTGGGTGAATTACAATTTAAGTTGTAGCAAGAAGTTCAGAATGAAGCGTCGATAATATCCTGCTAGACCCAAAAAACTACGGATCTCAGCAACCATCGTTGGACGCGACCAATTCAGCACAACCTCAATCTTGCTCGGATAAACTGAAATCCCCTCCTTGGATATTATATGGCCAAGAAAGACCACTCGATCCATCTAGAACTCACACTTGCTCTGTTTTGCGTACAACTGCTCGTCCCGAAGAGTCTGCAGTACCACTCGCAAGTGAGAAACATGCTCTTCCACATTACGCGAATACACCAAGATGTCGTCAATGAAGACCACGACAAACTTGTCTAAATACTCCATAAAGACACGGTTCATCATATCCATAAATATAGCCGGCGCATTAGTCAATCCAAATGGCATCACTAGAAACTCATAATGCCCATAGCGAGTACGGAATGCAGTCTTGGCTACGTCCTGATCTCGGACTCTCAACTGATGATACCCAGATCTCAAGTCAATCTTGGAGTAAACCGAAGTAACTTGCAGCTGATCAAACAAGTCATCAATGCGAGGCAACAGATACTTGTTCTTCACAGTAACTCGATTCAGCTGCCGATAGTCAATGCACAACCGCATAGACCCATCCTTCTTCTTTACAAAAAGAACAGGATCTCCCCAAGGAGATAGACTAGGACGAATGTATCCCTTGTCCAAAATATCCTGTAACTGATTCTTCAACTCACGCATCTCTGATGGAGCCAGACGATACGGTGCTCCAGAAATAGGCGAAGTACCCGGCATCAACTCTATGCCAAACTCGACTTCCCTAGCAGGAGGAAAACCCGGAATCTCGTCTTGAAATACATCTGGGAATTCATCCACAACAGGAATACTCTCTATCCCAATACTCTCAGCGGACAATCAACTGCATAGATAAGGTAGCCTTCCCCGCCAGACTCTAGAGCTCGACAGGTTCTCAAAGCTGATACCAAAGGCATCGGGGGTCGTGCTCCCTCACCATAGAAAAACCAGCTATCACTCCCATCCGGATGAAAGCGTACTAATCTCTGATAGCAGTCCACTGAAGCTCGATAGGTAGTCAGCATGTCTATTCCCAGAATACAATCAAATTCATCCATTGCAAGGACCATGAGATTCGCCAGCATAATGTTACCTTCGAACTCTAAAGGGCAACCCATCACTAGACGATTGGCCAAAGAAGATTGACCCGTCGGAGTAGAAACATAAACTACTACGTCTAGTGCAATGCATGGTAACTTATCCCTCTTAACAAAACGTGCAGAAATGAAGGAATGAGATGCATCAGTATCAATAAGTACGATAACAGGTATACCATAAAGTAGAAATGTACCTGCGATGACCTTCTCATTCTCCTCCACAGCCTGATCATGCCTCAAGGCAAACACCTGGCCAGAAGCCCGCGGCCTCAAATGAGAACTCCCAGCAGGCTGTCCCTGCGACCTCTGCTGAACGGTGGCCTGAGAACCTGATCCTGAACCAGAACCGCCTCTCCCAGATAGTGGACAATCCCTCCGGATATGACCAACCTCTCCACATCGGAAACAAGCTCCAGAAGCTCTACGGCACTTTTCTGACGGATGGTTCTTCCCACAATGGTCGCACTTGTCCTTCTTCCCAAAGCGAACAACACCTCCAGAACAAGAGGAAGAAGTAGATCCGGACTTCTTGAAAGATTGGGCACGGGGACCCAAAGAACTAGCAGGCCTCAACTAAGAGAAAGACCTGTTCCGCCGAATGCTGTCCTCTGCCTGGTGACAACGGCTCACCAAACCCTCGTAGGTCATGTCATCACCGACCGCCACACGGTCATGGATCTCAGGGTTAAGGCCCTGGAGGAACAGATTATACTTCATCTCAGAGCTGTCAGCAATCTCGGGGCAATAGGATAGAAGATCAAAGAACTTCTGCTGATACTCGTCAATAGACATGGCTCCGTGTCGCAGACTCAGTAGCTCGCCCGCCTTTGACTGATGGAGTGCAGAAGGAAAATACAGCTTCTGAAAAGCTGTGCGAAACTCGGCCCAGGTGGCCACTCCTCTTGCCGTAACAAAGGGTGCAGAAGTAAACCTCCACCACCTACGAGCTCGCCCATCCAGAAGATAGCCAAGGGTCTCCATCTTCTGCTCCTCGGTGCAGTGGAAAGTCTGAAAAGTCATCTCCATGCGGTCTAACCAGTTCTCCGCATCCTCCGGAGACTCACCTCCAACCAAGGGCTTAAGACCCAACTGTAAGAATCGGCGCACGCTAAAACGTTCCTCATCACGACGACGATGATGACGGTCCCGACGATGCTCACGATCTTCATCTCCCCTGCGTCCACCTCCACTACCATGGCTACTCTGGTCATCGTAGTTCGCCATCTACAAAAGTACCTCACGTTTACCTTATGCAGAATCTAAATCCCAAGAATACTATGCATGCTCTGATACCATAAATGTAGTGATCCTTACCCGGATCACCTACTAAACAGAACTTAGGCATGCAATTAACTTAATTAAATAGAAATCAGAATTCAACTGCGGAAACCATAACATTTATACAATCCCAAGAAAAGGAATCTGTAAATAATCAAAATAATATACAACCAAATCGAATAGCTGTATAAACCCAAAACAATAGAATAAAAACCTAAACGAAGCTCCAGCTGATCAACCACTGCCTAGCCCCTCTTGGATCCACCCGCCTCGTCCAATCGCAAACCTGCCCCATGGAATAGGGTGTCCAGAAACACAAAGTACGAAACGTGAGCATAAAACACTTAGCACGAGAGTATGAGTATACATGCATGCAAAGTGAACTCCCTATAAACTCGAGGTCAAGGATCAGAGAACAAAGACAGACTGGGCCATGGTATGTAGCACGCTGTGCCGTCGCTTCAGGAGGTGACTCCCATACCAAAATACCAGTGGATATGCCGGACCCAAATAGATGGAAGTCCAAACACTAACAGGATAGGGTAAAACCCTACTATAGACATCTCGAATGAGATAGCTCAATATGCAAATGTATGCAGCATAAATCAATGACATATAAATCATGCAGTCTCATAATACATGCATAATTAGTCAGGATATCTCGAACAGTACTTTCGTACCTAAAATACTATGCAAGTGCTATCTATAACGCCCCGTTCTTATCTTAATTAATGTTATTTGAGATAATCAAAGACCTTAGAAGTCGAGGGCCGATTCAATTTGGATCAGGGACTAGAATGAAATTTTCAGAATTTTCAGGGACTAAAACGCAAATATGGGAATTGTTAGATATTTAAGAGGCTATTTGTAAGGCCCAAAAATATTAAGTTCTGAATTACGGGATTTAAGATTTAAATTCCGAATAAAAGTGAAAAGATGAATTTAAGAATTTATGAAAATTAGAGATTTCAATTTCGGGTCAAAAATATTTAATTTGAGGATTTTCGGAATTTAAGATTTTAATATCCGGAATTCTTAAATTAAAAGATTAAAAATATTTGAATTGATATTTATGGAATTTAAGATGTGAATTTCAAGATGATAAATATCAAAGATTGAATTTGAGGATGAAATCCGAGCAAGGACCCATTTGCAAATATTGAGAAGTTCAAGGACTAAAATGCGATAAGTTCCGAAATGATTTAATTTGAATCCGAGAATATTTAATTTGAGAATATTTAGAGTTTAGAATTAAATTCTAATATTCTTAAATTATTTAGGATTAAAATTGAATTAAATCGCTTGTTCGGGGACTTAATTGCAATTAGGCCAAAGTTCAGGGACCAAACTGTAAATTCCTTGCAACTTGGCCATAAAAACGTGACAAAGGGATCAGAATGTTCAGAATTGAACGAGAGAGAAGAAACAAACGAAGGGTTAATCCATTTTTGTCCCTTCAAGTCCCGATTAAATTCAATTCGCCCAGGAGAATTTCCGATTGAACATATATTTGCGATCAAAGCTCCGAGTGCTTCGTTTTGAAGTAAGTTTTATGAAGTTCTACCATGTTTGAATTTTAAGTTGTTGTTAGAATTAAGATTTGATTGTATAAATATGTTCTAGCATATACGACGATAGCACATCTAAGACGGATTGAGAAAAGATCGTCGTTTGAACATGTTTATGAATTTTGAAAGATTTATCAAAAACCTGAAATTTAGGGACTGATATGCACGTGTGTAAGCTACTGAATTTGTAATTCTATTGAGTTGAAATGCTTGTTATGAAGATGTTAAAGCCTTTGGGATTTTCGAAATCGATCCGTTACGCCGCCGGTTCGAGATTTTGACTTGTTACAAAGTCTAAATGTGTAGAGTTGTTCTTCACATTTATGATTGATGAATTAAATATGAGATTATGTTGAGAATAAAGATATAATGATAGTTGAAATAGAAAGATTTATCGGACTTGAATAGTTGCGACGTCGGTTTGAATTCCGATTGTATTAGCAAGAATTGAATTGTATAAGCTTTAAAGAACCATCGATTCAGATTGGAAATTGATGTTTAGAGATATTATAATCTATTTTAGATTTGAATTGAAGATTATCGAAGTTAAATCGACAAGTTCGAGTTCGAATGGCTTGAAGTGTTTGAAGTTGAATCAAAAACACCTTCAAGTAGCACCGATTGTATGACGATTTGGCTAGCTTTAAGAGGATCAGCATTGGAAACAGATTCAAGATAATTGAATCGCGATGAAAGGTATGATTTGACATTATTCTCGCCAGGTAGAACAACTCGAGAACGTGGTGGTTTTCGAGTTTTCCTAAAATCACATACTTACTTGTTTAAGTGTGTTTATGTGATGTATTTCTTATTATTGCCCTGCATGATGTTTGAATGGTATGTTCAAGATGTGTTAGCTTATTTAATGCATTCAGATTACGTTGCATTCATCTTGAACCCTACCTTGAATAGCACAGAGGGCAGAATGGCCTAGAGTGCATATGACGTTTGGAGAACTGTAGTGAGTGGCATGGAATGTAGATTTACTTCCAGAGTCAAATGACTCATGGCACGGAATATAGATTTATATCCAGAGCTAGATGACTCACTATAGTTGCACCAAAGTCAGGGGAATTAAGATATTTAACACCACCTCGATTGGGAGAGTCGGTGGTTAGTTAAAGATTTTATTCCCCGGGATCCAAGAACTAAGCTTATTGGTATCAGATTTGATAGCCTATTCCTTAGCACATGCATTGTATTTATGCATTAACCTAGAGATTTCTATGGTTTAGAATATGCAATTATAAATGCTAGTATGTTGTCATTCAAGATATGAATGTTTTGATATGCTTTATATGTTATTGCTTGAGATTAATAGTTATGCTTCAAGAATTTAAGAATTGATGATGATTCTATGATTTACATGTTATTACATGTTTTACGATTTCAGATTATTATGGCATATAGATTTCATATGCTTTAATGATGTATATGCATGTCTTTCATACAGAGATTTATTCTCACCGGAGTTATCCGGCTGTTGCTTTGTTTGTATGTGTGCATTGCATCAGGTTGGGGCAAGATCAAGCTAGAGTTGGCTTGGATAGCTTAAGAAGAGACATAACATGTGGTGACTCGGGTTTTAATCAGATGACATGTATTTATGATTTGGTAAATATGTTAGAAAGCAAGAACCTTTGTATATGTTGTTTTTGCCAAGTATTGATTTATACTTTAGAATTCATGTATTCTAGATCATTTGATATTAGTTTGAATGCATGTAAATTATCTAGAATCATGTTGAGAAGTTTATATGAAGTTGGTATGAGATTTGGAATCATATTGTACATCAAAGATACATTTTTTTATTTTCTGGACAGGGTGCCCGCTCGATCGGGTGAACTTCACCGATCGAGCGAAGCAGAGAAATCCATTTTTCTTGGCCGCTCGATCGGAAGAAGTTCACTGATAGAGCGAGGCCAATATGGATTCAGACCCGAGAATTACAATTTTATGCCCGCTCGATCGGTAACATTTAACCGATCGAGCGAGGGTCCTTCTTTAAAATTTTTTTTTTAGCTCTTGGTTTATTATTCATGTATTGTTTGATTAATTGTTAATTAATCATTTATTGCCCTAAGATGAGATTAGCAACCCGAGTTTCCCACAATATGTGGTATTCAAAGCGTAAAGTCTTGGACTAAGATAGAAGTTGAGCGGGGTAGATTGAGTCGCATGCATTTATAGTATTGCATGAGTATGCTTTACTTGCTTTACAGCATTGTATGCGATGATGAGTATTGATTACCACTGCTTGCTTTAATAATAAAGTACATGCTTATATGCTGATATGTATGTCTGAGTTAGTGAATTCATTAGAATAAGTGAATTCGTTTTAAGCATGTAATATGTGAAAACGCATGAGAATTTGCAAGCATGTGTTTCTATTCAGAAGCATGAGATTATATGTATGTTATACTGACATTGTATGTTATAATCTCTGCCATATATATTGCTTCTGTTATTGAATAAGACAGATTATGCAGAGAGCATGAGAACATCAGACAGAACAGAACCGCAGATAGAACAGAACAATGTTAAGGTATGTTTTTGAGCCGATTACACTGAGGAGTATGTTAGTTGAACTCCAAAGCTATTAATCATCAACTCAGAAAGATACAGAATATGTTATGTCTAGAAATGGGTTGATTTGCAGAGCTGGATCAGTTGTTCAAGAGAAGAATATTTAGATGAACATAGAATCAGCTTGATTTTAGATCAACTCCAGGACATAGCAAGAAGTTGGTGAAGTTGCCAGAAGAAGTACTGAAATTGTTTGGCAGGTAAGTAAACAAAATTGTTTATTTCCGTATATGCTAAAGAAGATAGAACAGAAGACTTTGCAGAATAGAAGCATAAGGTGATTTCAAGCCAGTAATAGAAGAACGAAATCATGAACCAATAGTATGAGGCAGAGTTGAAATTTTATTCACGCCTCTATAATTGTGAAAACCTATGATCATCACCTCCACTACAACTTTCATAGCAGTATAGCTATGAAGCAAGAGATAGTGACAACAACAGCAAAGATTGATTCAGCCTAAACGCCAGCAGATGAAGACATATAAGCATAATTCCCCCAGCTGAAACTTTAGGCAATAAGCATGTAGTAGCCCGTACCCTAATTGAGTAATTAAAGGATTAATGCTAATTAATTGAATTGGGTATCGGATGGATCGGAAGCTCCGAAGGCACGATCGGAAGCTCCGAACAGGATCGAAAGCTCTGATGAGCGATCGGAGGCACCAATGTTATTACGTCAGGCATGACGTGTGGTTGGATCGGAAGCTCCGATCAGGACCGGAAGCTCCGATCACCCCTATCCGGAGTCAACAAGTGATATTTTGACACGTGGCAGATCAAGATCTTCGGAAGCTCCGATGGCAGGATCGGACGTTCCGATCGAGGTTCGGACGTTCCGATCAAGGATCAGAAGTTCCGATCGTTGTCTATAAATAGAAGGCCGAGGCTTCACTTTCATTTGCTAATTCCGAGTTCTCCTTTCCTTTCTAGTCCTTTTGGAGCTGTTCTAGTCTTCTTAGGCTTGGTCCGGAGGTCGGCGAGGCGTTCGGTAGTCGTAGCGGAGTTGTGCCCAAGTTCTGGAGGCATCGACATCAAAGGGCTAACGACGGACGAAGGTATAGCTTTTGCTTCCTATAAATATTTAGGAGTATGCAATAGCTTAGTTAAGGCTTTTAGAGCACTTTGATGATAGTAGTATCATTTGGCAGTGTAGAGCAGACTATAGGCGTGGACCTAGAGTTGGTAGAGCTTGCATTGTTTTGAGGTACGAAAGTACTGTTCGAGATATCCTGACTGAGTATGCATGTATTATGTGACTGCATGATTTATATGCCATGATATTATGCTGCATTCATTTGCATCTTGCTGTATCTCTTTCGAGATGTCTGTTAGTAGGGTTGTACCCTATCCTATTAGTGGATGGACTTCCATCGATTTGGGTCCGGCGTATCCACGGTTATCTTGGTATGGGAGCCACCTCCTGAAGCAACGGCACAGCGTGCTACATACCAGGGCCCGGTCTGTCTCTGTTATCTGATCCTTGACCTCGAGTCTTTAGGGAGTTCACTTTGCATGCATGTATACTCATACTCTCGCACTGAGCGTTTTATGCTCACGTCTCGTACTCTGTATTTTCTGGACACCCTATTCCATGGGGCAGGTTTGCGATTGGACGAGGAGGGTGGATCCAGGAGGGGCTAGTCAGTGGTTGGCCAGCTGGAGCTTCGTCTAGGTTTTATTACTGTTGTTTTGGGTTTATACAGATATTCTGAATTATGGGATTTAATATTTAAATTTCGAATAAAAGTGAAAAGATGAATTTAAGAATTTATGAAAATTAGAGATTTCAATTTCGGGTCAGAAATATTTAATTTGAGGATTTTCGGATTTTAAGATTTTAATATCCGGAATTCTTAAATTAAAAGATTAAAAATATTTGAATTGATATTTATGGAATTTAAGATGTGAATTCCAAGATGATAAATATCAAATATTGAATTTGAGGATAAAATCCGAGCAAGGACCCATTTGCAAATATTGAGAAGTTCAAGGACTAAAATGCGATAAGTTCCGAAATGATTTAATTTGAATCCGAGAATATTTAATTTGAGAATATTTAGAGTTTAGAATTAAATTCTAATATTCTTAAATTATTTAGGATTGAAATTGAATTAAATCGCTTGTTCGGGGACTGAATTCCAATTAGGCCAAAGTTCAGGGACCAAACTGCAAATTCCTTGCAACTTGGCCATAAAAACGTGACAAAGGGATCAGAATGTTCAGAATTGAACGAGAGAGAAGAAAAAAACGAAGGGTTAAACCATTTTTGTCCCTTCAAGTCCCGATTAAATTCAATTCGCCCGGTAGAATTTCCGATTGAACATATATTTGCGATCACAGCTCCGAGTGCTTCGTTTTGAAGTAAGTTTTAAGAAGTTCTACCATGTTTAAATTTTAAATTGTTGTTAGAATTAAGATTTGATTATATAAATATGTTCTAGCATATACGACGATAGCACATCTAAGACGGATTGAGAAAAGATCGTCGTTTGAACATGTTTATGAATTTTGAAAGATTTATCAAAAATCTGAAATTTAGGGATTGATATGCACGTGTGTAAGCTACTGAATTTGTAATGCTATTGAGTTGAAATGCTTGTAATGAAGATGTTAAAGCCTTTGGGATTTTCGAAACCGATCCGTTATGCCGTCGGTTCGAGATTTTGACTTCTTACAAAGTCTAAATGTGTAGAGTTGTTCTTCACATTTATGATTGATGAATTAAATATGAGATTATGTTGAGAATAAAGATATAATGATAGTTGAAATCGAAAGATTTATCGGACTCGAATAATTGCGACGTCGGTTTGAATTCCGATTGTATTAGCAAGAATTGAACTGTATAAGCTTTAAAGAACCATCGATTCAGATTGGAAATTGATGTTTAGAGATATTATAATCTATTTCAGATTTGAATTGAAGATTATCGAAGTTAAATCGACAAGTTCGAGTTCGAATGACTTGAAGTGTTTGAAGTTGAATCAAAAACACCTTCAAGTAGCACCGATTGAAATAAGAAGAATTGTATGATGATTTGGCTAGCTTTAAGAGGATCAACATTGGCAACAGATTCAAGATAATTGAATCGCGATGAAAGGTATGATTTGACATTATTCTCGCCAGGTAGAACAACTCGAGAACGTGGTGGTTTTCGAGTTTTTCTAAAATCACATACTTACTTGTTTAAGTGTGTTTATGTGAAGTATTTCTTATTATTGCCCTGCATGATGTTTGAATGGTACGTTCAAGATGTGTTAGCTTATTTAATTCATTCAGATTACGTTGCATTCATCTTGAACCCTACCTGGAATAGCACAGAGGGCAAAATGGCCTAGAGTGCATATGACGTTTGGAGAACTGTAGTGAGTTTAATGGAATGTAGATTTACTTCCAGAGTCAAATGACTCATGGCACGGAATATAGATTTATATCCAGAGCTAGATGACTCACTATAGTTGCACCAAAGTCAGGGGAATTAATATATTTAACACCACCTCGATTGGGAGAGTCGGTGGTTAGTTAAAGATTTTATTCTCCGGGATCCCAAGAACTAAGCTTATTGGTATCAGATTTGATAGCCTATTCCTTGGCACATGCATTGAATTTATGCATTAACCTAGAGATTTCTATGGTTTAGAATATGCAATTATAAATGGTAGTATGTTGTCATTCAAGATATGAATGTTTTGATATGCTTTATATGTTATTGCTTGAGATTAATAGTTATGCTTTAAGAATTTAAGAATTGATGATGATTCTATGATTTACATGTTATTACATGTTTTACGATTTCAGATTATTATGGCATATAGATTTCATATGCTTTAATGATATATATGCCTGTCTTTCATACTGAGATTTATTCTCACCAGAGTTATCCGGCTGTTGCTTTGTTTGTATGTGTGCATTGCATCAGGTTGGGGCAAGATCAAGCTAGATTTGGCTTGGATAGCTTAAGAAAAGACATAGCATGTGGTGACTCGGGTTTTAAGCAGACGACATGTATTTATTGTTGGATCTCGGATCCCTTATCGTGCCCAAGACGCAGCGAAAGTTTAAAAATTATTTTGACGTTCAAAGTTTTCTTGGACACTCGTATGGTTTAAATTAATGTTCACGTAGGGTGTTTCAAGAATTTATAACCTATCAATCTTAAAATATTGACGATGGCTCCAACTATTTCGAAAAAACGAAAATAACTCTGGTCATATATCCCTACGAACAATCAACTGAATTTTTCCTTCTTTCTTCAAATTAGGTCCACGACCGGATTTCCCGTTCCTCTTCTAAATTGCACTTAAAAGAAGAAGAAATTTATCGAGGAGAAAACAAAAGAAAAACGACTGGAAAAGAGAGCTTGCAGAGAGCTTCGAGCAGAGAGAACAAAAACTTTTTTTGTGCATCTAATGCAACTGCTTCTCTCCATTTTCAATCCCTTCAATCAATTGATTGAAGGGAATAAATGAGTTGTCATTTAAACTTTTTTTTTTAATATTTATAATAATATATATATATATATATAATATATAAATATATTATTTATAAACATAAGGTCCCACAATCAATAAATATAAATATTATATATATCCATATATATATATATATATATCGTATATATATATATATATATATCTATATATATGCATTTATATATATATTGAGTGAGTCCTTAAATCCGAGTCCAACTCGAAAAAAATTAATTAAACCCTTTTAATTAATTTTTCTCTCAAAATTTCTATAAGCTTTTATAAACCATTTATAAAGCTTATCTATCGATTCAATCAAATTTGTTCATCATAAATTCAACTCTTTGAATTTATTATCTCAACGGGAACAGGAAAACCAGTACTTGTGTAACCCTCAATGATTCAGGGATACATCTAGCTGTGGGTCCAGGCTTACCCTTATTAGCCTCATTCTATGCATCAACTCTTTGATCATAAAATGTCAGAACTCATTTCTGATTTAACCCATCGAATCATGGTAAGAGCGTTAAAGTAGCACCGCCCCATGATTCCATTGGTATCACTGATAGTGCTTGCAAGAACCAGTCGATTATGGTTAACGTACAGTACAGTCCCTTCATCTCATATATCCCGATCCAAACTGCAACCATTGGTTCATCGAGGGTTGCACGTGAATTTCGATAACGATGTGTTGTCTTTGAGAATACATAGTGGCATCGCATGTGTAATTTGGTAAATACTTTACTCTACTACACATCTTACACTCTGGCCAGAGATTCCATGCACTATTATCTCATTTTATCACATAGGATATCCACACCCATAGGTGAGCGGTGAATCCCCGACTACAATGCACTGGCTCCTACATGTGTCGCAACTGTACCCAACCTCGCCACCTGATGACCCTCATGGAGTCGGTAAACGAGTCAAAGTAAAGTCCTAGAATGTAGAGGCCTCAGTGTTGTCCCGGGTCGTAAGGACTAATGGTGTACAACCATAACCACGGACTTATCCACTCGATGAATGATAACCACTTGGGAAGTCCGAGGGAGGGTAGTTCAGTGAACTCATCGTATGAGCACCAATCTGTATGATTGAACATCTCTATGTCCATACAAATGAAACGTGGTATACATCATCACAGATTCTAGTCTCGAGCTCGAGCGATCCTTATCCTTATTTTGGGCGGACTCAATCGACTAGGAACTTGATTTAGAATACACAGTAATTAATAATATGTGTTTCATGATTGCAATCACATGTACTACCTCATATCTTACTATATTATATTCAAGGTCTTTATCTATGCAACTTGCATGGGTATACAGATAAAGAAAATGCCAGATAAAAGATTAATTATATTAAAATAAAGATTATTATTACACTTGGGTCAATAAAATCCCTGACCAACATTTGGCTTGCAGGGCATCTACTCTAACAATCCCCCACTTGCCCTAAAGCTAACTACTCATTAGTTTTAATCCCATTGTTTCGCGATGCTTCTCAAACAATGGTCCTGGAAATGGCTTTGTTAGTGGATCAGCAACATTATCTGTAGAGGCAACTCTCTCGATTGATATGTCTCCTCTTCCCACAATCTCCCGAATGATGTGAAATTTCCTCAGTATGTGTTTGGATCGCTGATGAGACCTTGGTTTCTTTGCTTGAGCAATGGCACCAGTGTGTGTCACAGTATACCGGGACTAGATCAACTCCATTTGGAATAACGCCCAACTCTTGGACAAAATTCCTCATCCAAACTGCCTCTTTGGCATGCAGCAGATGCTGCTATGTATTCGGCTTCAGTGGTGGAATCCGCAACTGTGTCTTGCTTGGAACTCTTCCAAGAGACAGCAGCACCATTAAGCATGAATACAAAACTAGCCCTTCTACATGCATGCACCGAATTTTGATGGAGGAAGGAGCGAATCCCTCACGTCAGCCGCAAAGAAAGTTGAATCCACCAATGATGGAGGTGGTCAAGGCTTGAAATTTTGAAACTACTTGAAGTTGGGGTCATCCTACCCAATTTCTGACAGTCAGTGGGTCAGTCCGGTTCAAGTGGTACCCAAGAAAACTGGAATTACTGTGGTGAAGAATAAGGATGACGAGATGGTTCCCACCCGTATTCAAAAATGGGTGGAGGGTTTGTATTGATTATAGAAAGCTTAATGCAGGAACCCGAAAGGATCACTTTCCTTTACCATTTATTGATCAAATGATTGAACGTTTAGCATGTCATCCTTATTATTGTTTTCTTGATGGCTATTCTGGTTATTTCCAGATTGCTATTGCGCCAGAGGATCAGGAGAAGACGACATTCACTTGCCCGTTTGGCACCTTTGCGTATCGATGGATGCCCTTTGGACTTTGCCATGCACCGGCCACTTTTTCAGCGGTGTATGGTTAGTATTTTTTTCTGACTTTATTGAGCATATATTAGAATTTTTCAAGGATGATTATTACTGTCTATGGTGATTCATTCGAAAATTGTCTATCTAACCTTGCACTTGTCCTTAAAAGGTGTGTCAAAACCAACTTGGTTTTAAATTCTGAAAAATGTCATTTTATGGTTGGGCAAGGTGTTGTGTTAGGTCATGTTGTTTCATCCAAGGGAATAGAGGTAGACAAGGCGAAAATTAATATTATCCAGTCTCTCCCTTATCCCACATGTGTGCGGGAAGTGCGTTCTTTTCTTGGCCATGCAGGTTTCTACAGGAGATACATTCAGGACTTCGCCAAGATCGCATCCCCCATGTGCAAGCTGTTGCAAAAAGATGTCCCATTCGAGTTTGATGAACCTTGCAAAACATCTTTTGAGAAACTCAAGGAATCATTGACATCTGCACAAATAATCCAGCCACCGGATTGGAGCAAGCCATTTGAGATTATGTGTGATGCCAGCAACTAGGCAATTGGCGCTGTTTTAGGCCCAAAAGTTGGGAAAGCATCGCATGCTATTTATTACGCTTTGCTTATCCTGAACGATGCCCAACGGAAATACTCCACTACTGAAAAGGAGCTTTTAGCTGTTGTTTTTGCATTGGAAAAATTTCGCTCCTATTTACTTGGTGCTAAAGTTATTGTTTACTCTGATCATGCAGCTCTTCGTTTTCTGATGGCGAAGGAAGGAGGGCAAAGCCAAGGCTGATACGATGGATATTACTTTTGAGGGAATTTCATGTGGAAATCAAGGACAAAAGAGGGACCAAGAATCAAGTCGCTGACCACTTGAGTTGCCTAGTTCACGTTAATGAGGAGCCTGAATTTGTGAGAAGAATTTCCTGATGTGCAATTATTTTCAGCAATGCGCCGAATTACCCTGGTACGCAAATATTGTGAATTTTTTAGTTACTAATGGGTTTCCCTCTGAATTTTCAAGGGCGCAAAAGGACAAGGTGAGGAGCGATGCGGAGTATTATGTGTGGGATGATCCATACTTGTGGAAACACTGCGCTGATCAAGTGATACATCAATGTGTACCCGCGAGCAAGGTAATCCCTATCCTCACGTTTTGTCATTCTTATGCATGTGGTGGCCATTTTGGAGTGAAAAGGACAGCAAGGAAGGTGTTGGACAGCGGATTTTTCTGGCCCTCCCTATTTCGAGATGCTTACGTGTTCTGTAAGTTGTGTACTCAATGCCAAAAGACATGGTAATATCTCCCAACGAAAGGAGATGCCCCAGCAACCTATTCTAGTTTGTGAAATCTTTGATGTTTGGGGCATCGACTTCATGGGACCTTTTCCTAGTTCTTATGGATATATATTTATATATATCTTGCTGTGGATTATGTCTCGAAGTGGGTGAAAGCAAAGCCCATCCGTTCTGACGATTCGAAAGTTGTTGCCAGAGTTTATCAAGCATAACCTTTTCTCTAGGTTTGGCATTCCGAGAGCTCTCATCAGTGATAGAGGTACACATTTATGCAAACCGAACTGTGGTGAGTTTGCTTAAAAAGTACCATGTGACGCACAGGATCTCTACTGCATATCATCCACAATCCAACGGGCAAGCTGAGGTATCGAACAAAGAGATCAAATCTATTCTAGAAAAGACCGTGAATCCTACTAGAAAGGATTGGAGCTTGCGTTTGGATGATGCCTTATGGGCGTACAGAACTGCCTTCAAGACACCGATTGGAATGTCTCCATATCGGCTGATTTTTGGGAAACATGTCATTTGCCGGTGGAATTGGAGCATAGAGCCTATTGGGCAATCAAACACTTCAACATGCAAATGGATGAGAGTGGCGAGCACCGGAAGCTACAGTTGCAAGAATTAGAAGAAATCCGCAATGATGCTTATGCCAGCTCTAAGATCTACAAGGACAAGACAAAGGCCTTCCACGACAAGATGATCTCTAGAAGGAACTTTGAAGTCGGTCAGAAAAGTGTTGCTCTATCATTCACGACTTCGGTTGTTTCCAGGTATGTTACGTTCACGTTGGAATGGGCCATTTGTTATTACTAATGTCTTCCCTCATGGTGCAGTTGAAATTCAAAGTTTGGACACATCCAAAACATTCAAGGTGAATGGCCACCGGCTGAAGCACTACTATGAAGGCGTCCAAGTGAACGTCAGAGAGGATGAGCATGATATCACTCTTGATTCTCCGCCAAATGTCGACTAGATCGCGACATGCAGTCGAGCTATAGACTGACTGTAAATTTAGCGCTGACTGGGAGGCAACCCAGTGTTTCTTTTGCTTTTGTTTTTACTTGTTTTTATTGCTTTGATTTATTTTTTCTTTATTTTTGTTTTTCGGTAAAATTTGGAAAATTTCAAAAAAAAAATAATAAATAAATAATTTTTTTAGCCTTGTGCGCTCGATCTTGCGTACTCACGCGATAGAGCGCACGTTTTACCCCCTGTTCTCTGTCCGAAATTTTTTTTAGGGCCCGCGCTCGATCGTGCGTACTCACTCGATTGAGCGCACGGTTTGAACCCCGTTCTCTGCCCCTGAATTTGAAAGCGCGCTCAATCGTGCGTACTCAATGCGATCGAGCGCGCTCCCCTGTGCCCGTTTATATATTTGATTCTTTTCTTCCCTTTTTTCTCTTCACTTTTTCTTTCCCCTCATTGGTTAACATAGAACCCTAGCCCCCAAAAATTCGAATTTTACAAATCTTCACCAATTTCTCTTCATCCATTGCAGGCATCATTCCAGGAGTGCATAATCATCCTCCCTCTCTTCTCACTTCTCAAGCACCAGATTTTGTTCAGAAACGCCGGAATTCTTAGTGCCCACCAAGTGTTCGATATATTGCTCCGGTCAAAATTTTTGCTTTCCTCACACCAACATGGGCCCGAAACGCACTCGAGAGCATGGCGAATCTTCTCGCCAAGGAACTAGAGATACCCATGATTTGCCCAACCTTTCTGGCCGATTCGTCAACCAAGCGGCTCGATAACGGTACGATCATGCGAAGACCCATCTCTCCCCTATTACTGAAAGGGGTTTTGATATACAGCCCTACGACAGCACTGTGGATACCCAACTCTTGAATCATGGATGGGGACCATTTTCTCAACAACCGGCCCCAGCTATTGTCCTATTGTGAGGGAATTCTACGCTAATGCCGCCAGAGCATAACTGACAATAAGGCATTCATTCGAGGCATCTTGGTCTCCTATGCACCCAAGGATTTAAATAGCCTTTTGGAGATGCCCGACGTCGATGATAGTCTATACCAGAGCATAGCATTTGCTCCAGATTTTCACGAGGTCATTCAGCAACTTTGCATGGCAGGGGAGCCGCTTGGCCACGATCCTTTTACTTTCAAGTGCTTCAAGGAGAAATATCTGTTGATGGAGTCCGGCAACCTGGTAGGCATTTTTTGCAGCCCCGCCGCTCTCATGCCCATTTCACACACAAGGGGCGAGGTCCATGTTGAAAGGGCCGGTCCCTACTTTATGCTCTTGATCTTCAAGATGCCGGGTGAAGTGCGGGGTACATGATTCACCGCACAGATGCGGCACTCCATCACTACACGGACATCGGGTCTCTTCTTTCCGATGATCATTATGCAGCTATGCATGCGTGCCGGTGTGCCTCATCACCCCGATGAGGAATGGCTGCCACCCATGCGCCCTATTGATGGTGCGACTATCAATGCCAAGCGTGCATATCGGATGAGCCAATTCACGGTGGATGCTCAATTCGTGCCGGTCCCCGATCCCTTACGCCCACCGCCGCTTCCTCGTCGAACCACTACTGTCAAGGTTCGAGCGTTGGCCAATCAAGCCCAATATCAGAATGCTTTCAATGCGGCGGTGGCCTCGAATTTTCATACCTTGGACTTTATTTGTCGAGGCATTTCAGAGCGCCTAGGGATTGACTCCACCACACTGCCACCGACTATCCCATTTCCACAGCCTTCCGACTTTCTAGGCGCCGAACCTGTCCTTCCTCCCGAGCATGCAGAGGAGGACGATGCCGACCATTGAACCAGGGGAGTTTCATTTTTCCTTTCTCGCATAGCATTTTGTTTATGTTGTTTAGTTGTGTTTTGTGTTGGGATGCATTGGGGACAATGCTTAGTTTAAGTGTGGGGGGATGCATTACATGCATTTTGTTTATTTTGTTTGTCTTGCATTTTCTTGTTTTGTTTTTGCATGTTTTTGTTGTCATTGTCGTTTTGTTGTCCAAATGCATGAGTTGAGGATGAAATTGTTAGCCTATGACGAGATAGTTGAAAATTGATGGTTTTTGAAAAAAATTAACTCTTGATTGGATTTGAGAAACTGGATGTTGTTTGTTGAAATTTTTTTAAGCACGCATATTAACCGATGAATTGTAGCGATGTATTAGATATCGTGGATGTCTGTTGGACCATTGCACAACAATAGGTGTTTGTTGAACTTGATGGTTTTTGAGTCTCGATGATCTTATTGATTTAACATTTACTCTCTTGGGCACTTTTAGAGTAAAAAAAAAAAAGGGAAATAAATTTTTTTAAATTGACTCCATTCGGGTTGCGAGCAAGATGTTTTGAAATCCTACTCATCTTGTTTGTGGCTAAGTCTGTGGGAAAAAAATAATAAAATGGGGTTAAGCCTTAAAAAAAAAAATTTAGTAAG